>NW_026067909.1:18536164-18537628 GCF_014885135.2 Alexandromys fortis
GAAGGGCTTTGGGCATCTGCTCAGCCAGAGGAAGGGCTTTGGGCATCTGCTCAGCCAGAGGAAGGGCTTTGGGCATCTGCCCAGCCAGAAGAAGGGCTTTGGGCATCTGCTCAGCCAGAAGAAGGGCTTTGGGCATCTGCCCAGCCAGAAGAAGGGCTTTGGGCATCTGCTCAGCCAGAAGAAGGGCTTTGGGCATCTGCTCAGCCAGAAGAAGGGCTTTGGGCATCTGCTCAGCCAGAGGAAGGTCTTTGAGAATCTGCTGAGATAGCAGAAGACTGGGGGTATCTGCCAGTTGGTTGCCTTAGGTAGTAGGTTTTTTTTTATTGTTGTTGTTTTGTTTTTGTTTTTGTTTTGAGAACTGCCTGTTTAGCTCTGCTCCATTTTAGTGAACCAAAACTAAGGCTTATATTTCTGTCAGGCTACTAGGAGAGCCTGGCCTGTGCCCCTCCCCACCCACAACTCTCTCAGTTTCCTCTAATAATAAGGAGGAGGGAAGTGGGTCTGCTCTTTAGGTGCTTTTCACTGGTGTGTCTGTAGTGACTGAGCATAAGAAATGTCTCCCATAGACTTCGGTATTTGAACAGTCGGTCAACACTTTGTGGAGATGTCTTTGAAGGCTATGGAAGCTTTAGGACAGTAGGTCTCCACCTTCCTAATGCTGTAGCCCCTTAATACAATTCCCCATGTTGTAGTGACCCTCACCTCTAAACCTTAAAATCATTTTCATTGCTACTTAATAGCTGTAATTTTGCTACTGTTATGAGTTGTCATGTAAACATTTGGTATGCGGGGCAGCTGATGTGAGATCCCTGTGAATGGGGTCACAACCCACATGTTGAGAACCTCTGTGGTAAAGGTGGACCGCTGCTGGCAGAAGACATCACTCAGAGGATCTGAGGTTTTAAAGGCTGGTCCCACATCATATTTCCCTTCTTCACAGATGAAAATGTGCTCATTCTTGTTCCTGTCCTGCTGGTATGTCACTCTTGCCTGTCACCTTCCCTTCCTGCTGTGATGGACTCTGTCACTCTGAACTTTAAACCAGAATGAACCCATTCTTTCCTAACTTGCTTCTTGTCAGAGAATTTTACCACAGAAACCAAAAGCTAGCTACTAAAGTTGCCTGAATTTTCAGCCAAGAAAAACAGCATAGAAAGAAATACACTACAAATAACATGGGAAGAAATCAACTGTCCCTGTTTGAAGATGATATGACTCAATAATTAAAACAGTCTCTACCAGAAAACTCTTGGATCAGGGACACTCTACTAGAGAATCACTAGAATGTGAAACAGAATGTACAAGACCCGGCAGCATTTCTTTTTTTTTTTAAATATAATTTTTTTATTGAAAAAAAAAAGATTTCCGCCTCCTCCCCGCCTCCCATTTCCCTCCCCGTCTCCCTTTTCCCCCCTCCTCCCTCTCCTCTCCCCCTCCCCCCAACTCCTCTCCCCCTCCCTCTCC
>NW_026067909.1:18538134-18570009 GCF_014885135.2 Alexandromys fortis
CAGGTTCTCTGTCCTCAGCTGCCCCAGGAACTAACTGGGGACATCGCCCTGGGCACCTGGGAGCACCAAATCTCTTGCCAACCCTAAGATGGCTCCCTTAATTAAGATGTGTGCTTCCCTGCTCCCCTATCCGACCTTCCTTTATCCCAAACATCCCGTTTCCCAAGTTCCCCCCAACCTCCCCTTCTCACTTTTCTCTCCCCATCTCCCCTTACTTGGATCTTGGGGGAGGGGGGGGAGGGAGGTAAGGGGAGATGGGGAGAGAAAACCGGCAGCATTTCTATACACCCCTAAGGAACACATGGAGAGGGAATTTAGAATACAATGCCATTCAAAATAAACGCCTGTAGATGTGCCTGCCCTACATGCGTTGCTATTAACGTGATAAAATATCCTGACAAAGACAGCCCAAGGGGGAAAAGGTTTACTTTGACTCAGTTCCGAGTTACAACTCTTCACTGTGGTGTAGTCATGGTTACTGAACTTAGAGAACTTAGCTGAATCACACCATGCTCAAGAGCAGGAAAGTCACAAATGCACGCATGCTCGCTGCTTCTCTGTTGTGCTTGGGCTGATTTCTCACTCATACAGTTCAAGGTTCTCTGCCTAGGAAAGGGTGCTGCGTACAGTGTCTGGGACTTCCCGCATCTGTTACTCTAATTAAGACAACCTCCCTTAGACATCCACACAGGACACCCAACATAGACAATACCTCACTGAAACTATGCTCCAGGTGAGCGTAGACTGTGTCAGTGTGACAATCACCTAATCAAAGAGGTGTAAGTCTCCCTTAATGGAATCTTTAAAACTTGGAGGGAAGAAAATGAGTAAGGCATTAGAAGTTTGGAAAAACACCCATTCTCATGAATCAGCAACATAAATGTTTTTAAAATATCCATATTACTGAAAAATGCTACAGATTCATTGAAATTTCTATCAAGATTCCAAAAAGTAATCTTTAAGGAATTAGGAAAAAATCCCCAAATTTGAATGGAAACACAAACCCCCCCTGATTATCCTAAACAATTCATAGCAAAAGGAACAATGTTAAAGGTGTCACATTTCCTCATTTCGAATTGAACTCCTGGGCTGTGGTACTACAACCTTCATGATACTCGTATGAAAAGGGATGTAACCAATGGAATATATTAGAATAGTCAAAAATAAAACACTCATTGACAGCCTCGCAACTATTATGTCAAAATATGTTAGAGAAGATAAGAACTAATAAATTTGGGCTCAGAAAATTGCATTATGTGTGTAGAACACCAAGCAAGTTTAATAATCCCCATCCCCCCAAAAAATCATTTCAAAATATAAAAATGGCCATAACATAAGTCCTGAAATAGAAACTAGTAACAGGAAAACAGAGGAAATAGTGACCCAGGCATAGGCAAGGACAGCTCAGGAAGTTAGAATAATACAAACAAACAGATTGACTTAAAATTTTAAAAGCACAGAAAGGAAAAATAACGTCAAAGTGAATAGAAGGCTGATAGAATGAGACACACCCTTCGTCACTTGTTTATCTGACCAGGGATTGATTTCAGAGCACAGAAAGATATCGACAATACATTGTTCCCACCTCTCTGCCAGGATGAGCCTGAGCCTTGGAGAGGATGAAATGGGTACCATATTGAGGGCTGAATGGTCCATCATCACTTCTCAGAACCTTGGCCAGGTATAGATTCTGTATTAAACAGTGCCTACTATTGCAAACAATTCTCTGATGAAGGCTCAGTATGATACGACCTATAGCATAAATATGAATATTTAGAAGAAAGTTTGACCACACCACCATTTAGAAAAACAATAGCAGACACCACCCCAGTCAGAAAAAAAACTTAAGTCCTCCAGTGAGAATCATCTACATGTGGTTATGGGTTGGCCTCTAGCCAATCTTAGCTGTTTACACCAGGATGGACTCAGCAGTGTCTACCAGGATGTGCTTTTGCATTCTGGGCAGAGTAACCATATGACCTTTCACACACTTTTCCATGATTCTCCTTTTTTATTCTTTGTGTATTGTAGATATTAATCCTCTGTTAGATGTAAGGAGTCAAAGCTTCTTTCATCTCACTTCAGGCAGAACAGCTAAAATCAATAAAAAAAAATTGAGAACAAATGCTGGCAATGCTGTGGGGGGAAAAGAACCCCCATTCATTGGTGTAGCCACTCAGGAAATCAGTACAGAGAATCCTGATAAAACTATATGGCCCAGCTATACCACTCTTGGACACGTGCCCAAAGGACTCACACACTACTCCACAGATGTTTGCTCAGCAATGTTTGCAATTGTCCTGCTCACAGTAGCCAGGAAATGTCTTACAGTAGATGAATGGATAATGAAACTGTAGTACACGTACACAATGGAATGTTATCCAACTAAATAAAAGTGAAAGCATGAATTTTGCAGGTAATGACTGAACCTCAAAAAGATTACCCTGAGTAAAGTAACCCAGACCCAGAAAGTCTAATGCTGCCAGCTCCCTCTCATTTTGGTTCCCATCTTCAAATCTTCATATACAAGTAGCTACCATCCCTCATCAAAGAAGCCTCTCTTACAGTAGGTGGAGACCATTCCAGAAAACAACAGCTGGGTACAAAGCAGAGATCAACTGCCATGGGAAGCCCAGCCTCATCTACATAACTCCTGAGTCTATGGCTCAGAAACATAAAAGAAAAGAGGGAGCAGAAATATTGGAAGAGTTGTAACCAAAAGGAATGTGCTGTGAAACAGACTCTCCTGGAATAGCTGCATAAACCAGATAAGAACAATTGTAATATCAATGGACAAATTAACATGGAAGGGAGAAGATTCTTTGAGGTTCCCCCATTTAGAAAGGAAACCATATGCAATCAGTGCCTGCTGGGAATGAAGGAGAATTAATTGCCTTTCCCAGGGATGAGTCCCAATACAGAGTTGTCAGCCATGAAGCCATAAACAGAAACAACAAAAACAGACTCACTCAGGAAAGTAAAAGTTAGTAGTGGCCTAGATGTCACCTGATTTAATTGGGTCTGATTGCTGCCTGTAGTAAAATTTAAAACTTTAATGGAATTTGCTTCCTAATCATACCTAGAATTAAAAATAAGTAGTATAATTAGAGAATTCATTATAAAACAACAAATTCTGCTTTCTGAAAGTCAATTACACTGTTATTTATTAAGCATTTAATATCTGCTAATGTTGTATGAGAAATAAACATGGAGCTTCAAGGAGCATAAAGAAAAAGAAGGTGGCAAGGGATGAAGGTGTTGGAATTGTCAAGAAAAATACTGCTGAGGGAGAGTTGCTGTGCCTGGGAATTCAAAGAAGCTCAGAGATAAGGGCCAAGAAGGCACACCAAGCGTGGACTTGAGGAAATAAAGATGATTTTAATATTCAGTTCAAAATGACATAGATGCAGCAAGGAGAAGGGAACTGACAAGAAGCAAAAAAAATCTGGGCAAATGAACAGGAACTATAGAGTCAAATTGATGTGGGATTCCCTTCTGTATTCTGTGAATTCCATTGGTAAATAAATAAACTGTTGTCCTATTCATAGGGTAGAATTTAGGTAGGTGAGAAAAACTAAACTGAATGCTAGGAGAAAGAAGGGCAGAGGCAGGAGAAGCCATGTAGCTCCACTGGAGACAGACACTGGAACTTTAGCTGGTAAGCCACAGTCACATGGAAATACACAGATTAATAGAAATGGGTTAAATTAATATTTAACAATTAGCCAATAAGAAGCTAGAGCTAATGAGCCAAGCAGTGGTTTAATTAATACAGTTTCTGTGTGATTATTTCAGTTCTGAGTGGCTGGGATGAACAAGTGCCCTCATTACAACAAATTGGCACCCATGTGGCCAACTAAAATCCACTTAAAACCTGAGAGAGTTTGGGAAGAAATTCTAGGCACAAGAAAGAAAGAAAGAAAAAAAGAAAGAAAGAAAGAAAGAAAGAAAGAAAGAAAGAAAGAAAGAAAGAAAACAGAGTTAAGCACAGCTTAATGCTGCAGCTCCTTTAAGAGAGGCTTTCCTGACTCAGTGGTCACAGAAAAAACGCTGAGCTGTTTTAAAACTGCAGCTTTCTGGTTCACAAGCACAAACAGCTATGGCTCTTTCATATGGCTGCTGAGCATTTAAATGGGTTCTGTGAGCAGACTGCTACAACTTGCTTATTGGCAACTTAGACCCAGTGTGTGCCTAAAATGGGGCAATGTACATGACTCTCAGTGGCAGCAAAACGTGCAATCATGCTAGGATGCACGGAGCAAACAGGGAGGACTATATATTCCCTGGCAATGCAGCAGCTTAGATTCTTAAGAAGTGCTTTCCATTTTAAGAAGCACTTCTAATCAGAAAATAATTACAGATAGACAGTAAAGACAAATTCACGTGTAAAAGACCTCTAAATGGGTCACAGTGTTTGATAAATGTAAGTAGACATGGGAGAGAGAAGAAAAAGAATATAGACAATTATTAAAAAAGTAAAAGGTTTTTTTAAAAAAAGGTAAATTCTTTAAAGAGACAGAGTATAGACAGTCATAGATTAAAGAAAATAAGCCACATAAAGATGAAATACACATACAGAGTCTGGATTATGTATATCATTGTGTTTTCTTTGAATTTTTGACTGTGAAGGAACTAAGTAATCAACATATATGCTTCAAAGATATTTTGCTTTCAAATTATGGATCTAAGGATATGCTTTAGAAAAGAGGTTCTGCTTTTGTTTACACAGAGGTTGAGAACCTATGAATTCATTCTAGGATAATGTGCTTCCTTGCAAGAAGACCCTCTGAAAACTCACTGTGAACACCCTCAAAAATTATTTCACCCTACAAACAGCAGGAAGAAATTTTTCAAGAGAACTATTCCCATATTCCCACATATTGTTCATAATGTTTGTTTATATGTAAAGGGGGTTATGCTTCGCATTGGTATGGAACTTAGTTTATTGATACACATTTAAGGTCAATATTGTTACATTTATATTTCTGCTCTTGATTAAGGTATAGTGTTTGTGCAGCTCATTTAAAAATGTAATTAATACAAAATTAAGAAATATAGGTCAATAGATAATCATCTATAATAGTCAACCTTATAGTCATGTTAGTAAGGTTTTCTAGATATATAGAGCTATATTTCAGTAGGTATTCTTCAAATCTTTCAGAAACCTTCAGAATATGGCATTTAAAATGTTTTAAGAACATAGGACATTTCATGACATTTAGACACATATACTTCTGGTGCTCCAAGCTGCTTCAATGGAAGATGGGCATCAAAGAAGCTCCTTATGGACTTGATTAGCCATTTGGGAAAGAAACTGCTCTTCTCTGGACTGCCTAATAAACTGGACATACAAGACCCACAGAGAAATGACGGCTGAACTTGCCTAAAGGTGAGGTGATCCTTCAGGATTTCGCTTCATGAAAGAGTCTGCCAGACATTCTCCAGGACACACAAAAAAAGGGACTGACAAACTATAAATACAAGTGAATCTGTATTTGAAATTTCCTGCCTCATGGAAAATTCTGCTGGATACTATGGGCCTGTAGGCTAAAGATGAATGTCCCAATAATACAGAAGACCTTTGGATGACTGTCAAGGCAGAAATAAGTCCTTGCCAATTCTAGAGTTTTGGAAGTTGCTAACAATGCACTTCTTTTTTTCTTGGGTAATATTATATCCTCTGGAGTATTTGCTGGAGTTGAAGAATTGATAGTTATAGTTTTCCTTAGTTATGATAAAAGATAAAGTAGATATAAATGATGTAACTATAATTCTTACTTGATACTTATCATGTTATGTGGAATTTTACTATGTTAAAGTTAAAGCCTTTCTTTTTATTTAAACAGAAAAGGAAAGGTGATGTAGGATTCTCCCTCTGAATGCTGTGAACCTCATTGGTAAATAAAGAAACTGCCTTGGCCTGTTGATAGGGCAGAACTTAGGTAGGCAGGAAAAACTAAACTGAATGCTGGAAGAAAGAAGGACAGAGGCAAGAGAAGCCATGTAGTGCTGCTAGAGAAAGATGCTGGAACTTTACCTGGTAAGCCACAGCCACATGGACAGGTCAAGCAGATAGAAACTTAACAGAGAAATAAGAGAACTAACAGATACATAGCTCAAATGGAGTTAACAGACATCTATAGAACATTCAACTTAAACAAAAAGAATATACCTTCTTCTCAACACCTCATGGAACCTTCTCTAAAACTGACCACATATTTGGTAATAAAGCAAACCTCAACAGATACAAAAAATTTGGATTAACCTCTTGTATCTTTTTGGTTTAAAGTTAGAATTTAACAACCCTGCTCTCAGAAGGCCTAAAAACTCTTGGAAATTGAACTGTGAACTACTGAACCACCCCTGGGTTAAGGAAGAAATAAAGAAAGAAATTAAAGACTTCCTAGAATTCAACAAAAATAAAGGCATGTACCCAAACTGATCAGACACGATGAAAGCGGTGTTAAGAGGAAAGTTCATAGCACTAAGTGCCTAAATGAAGAAGGTGGAGAAAACTCATACTAGTGACTTAACAGCCCACATTAAAACTCTAGAACAAAAAGAAGCAGACTCACCTAGGAGGACTAGAAGACAGACAGTAATCAAATTGAGGGCTAAAATAAATACAATAGAAACAAAGAAAGCAATGCAAAAAAATCAATGAGACAAAGAGCTGGTTTTATTTTCTTCACATTCCATTAAGTGTGATGTGTACTTTCAGTTGACAATAACTGTTAATGTGACTATTTCTTACGTCATCTGTGAACCAATGGACACATAAATGTCATTCTCTCATGTTACAACTGTTATTCTCTCTGAGAATGTGAGTTTCCTCAGAGTACTACTGTGAGATTTCCAATTGTACCAGACTTTGTTCCAATTGCACCATAATTAATTGACCCATTATGTGGAACATTGTGTGGTCATAGCACCCTGAATGCACCCAATAGTGGCAGGATATGGGGATTTTGAGAAGTGCTAGAATTATCTTGTTTCAATACTTATTTTGAAACCTGAAGACCATTGTGTATAGGCTAAGGGTCAAAAGCACAGCTATTCTGCCTTATATGGTACCCTGAATATCTAATATGCCCTTCCTGGACCAAGTTATTGTCATTTGATTCTTCAGGGGGAGAAATAGTACCAACAGCAGTCACAAAAATTTGAAAGTCTCCTTACTATGAACACCTGCACCTCATGAGGTGTGCTATTAATATTCATGAGAAGCCTCTAAAAGAGACTCCAGTAGATGACAAACTGAGTTCATTAAAGTCTGTCTGAGGCATTGTACAGATGATAATTAAGTCTTGGGCAAGGACACAAAGTTACCCTCGGTGTCCTTACCTGACTTTAGACTCATGGACTCTGGCTGTGAATCATGAAATGAAAGCACACACCTAGGTAAACACGTGGCTCCTTTCTGCCCCCTCCTAAATGAACTTTGTTCTTGGCATATTCTGGTTTTTCCGAATGACGAGAAGAAAGATGTCAGGATAATCCTGACATTAAATAATGCATTCATTGTGTGTAATTAAGAATTGACTTGAGCTAGAGAAATAACTTAGCATGTACTGTGCAAATAAAAACCACTTTGAGATTCCATCACACCATGGTCAGATGATTGTTATCAAGAGATGTAATGAAAAGAAATTCTGGACAGGATATTGTTGGAGAAAGGGCTGCTTGTTGGTTCCTGGTGCCTGGATAGCTTAGACCTGAAATAATCACACAAAAACTGTATTAATTAAATCAATGCTGGGCCCATTAGATCTAGCTTCTTATTGGTTAACTCTTATATTGATTTAACCCATTTCTATTAATCTGTATATCATCACGTGGCTGTGGTTTACCTGGTAAAGTCTCCAGCATCTGTCTCTGGTGGTTCCATGGCTTCTCTCAAATTCTGCCTCCTTTTTCCCAGCATTCAGTTTAGTTTTCCCCACCTAGCTTTTTTCCTCCATAGCTCTGCTATAGGCCCAAAGCAGTTCCTTTATTCATTAATGGTAATCACAGCATACAGAGGGAAATCCCACATCAAAGATGTGGGGAAAGGTTAAATTTTATTAATTGTTACTGGTGGAACCATGATGAAAGTCCATGCGAAGGCTTCCTCACAAACACTATGACCATCAGTGTGAAGGTTTCCTCACAAACACTATGAGCTTCAGTGTGAAGGTTTCCTCACAGACACTATGACTTTCAGTGTGAAGGCTTCCTCACAGACACTATGACTGTCAGTGTGAAGGTGTCCTCACAAATTCTATGACCGTCAGAATGAAGGCTTTCTCACAAACACTATGAACGTCAGTGTGAAGGCTTCCTCCCTAAACTGTAAATAAAACTACCATATGACCCAGCTATTCCTCTCTTGGCCATGTAGACTGGAAGGATCTATAACCTACTCCATTGCCCACTCATTGATGCTCTGTTCACAATAACTAGGAAATGGAAATAGCCCAGATGTATAGAAACTAAAGACTGAATCATGACAGTGTGGCACATATGCACAATGAAATTTTATTTTGTGCAAATTTTATATGGTGAAAAGAAAATAAAAATTTTGAAATTTGCAGATAAATAATTGGAACTGGAAAAATATCATACTTAGTGAGGAAACACAGACCCAGAAAGAATCTTATGTGCTCTTTCATTTGCAGACCTTTCCTTTAAATCTTTAGTTACATGCAATTAACTGTGAGTGCCTTTAGAAAGATAATTGTGAGGGAGACTCTGAAGGGAAGGGGGATAGTAGAACACGGGTAGTATGACAAGAGGAAGAAGATATGGTGGGGGAAGGTTTATGTCGAGAGGAGTTTAGGGGTATAGAAGTAGGTGGTATGGAGCAGGGATAACTAACACTAAGGATGTTTGAAAAAGGCTATATGGAAAGTTGCTGTTTTAGAAACTTCCACATGTACATACAAAACAAAAGTATAAATGAAGCCCCTATAATAGGGAATTGATGATTATCAAACAAAAAGTACATTGCCAGGCTCAGGATCCAGACCTTGAGTTGTCAGTCAAAGAAGTTTTATAGATTCCCAAAATAAGACTACCACCATTGTCCTTAGTTACCCACAAATATTAAATAGTAAGACCCTGAATCTAAAAACACAACACATTTGAATTACAAGGCATGATCAATGAAGCTAGTAATGATCATAAAAATTCCTCCCTAGAGGCTAGTGTTTTTCATAGTGCCAGAAGGTGCTATATGGATGGCCAAGGAAGAAAAATCAACGATTTTTACCCAGCCATGAACCCTGAGAGTTACCACAATGACTGACCTGGCAAGAGCAATCATTGGTGCCAGGGTGAGTGGATGTTACCGGAGTAGCCAATGGCTTTTCTGATTGAACTCAAGGACTACTCTATAGCTTAGAACTCGTGCCTGGTTCTATAAACCTGGCCAAGAACCTGTGGCTGAGGGGTCACAGTTCCTCCACGAGAACCTGTTTTACTGGGTTTCTTGGTTTTGTTTATTGATAGAAAGATAATCATACTGCCTTCTAAATGCTAATCTCTATATCTACAGATTAGTGATACCCTCAATCCTTTTCAAGGAAGCTTCATTTTGTAGCAAAAAGCAATTACCACAGACACTCACTGCAGGTCAGAGCACAGGGTGAGTAACTGTGGAATACTCTTCCCTAAATAAAATACTTATGTCATGGCCTCACCGAACATGGCTCATGGAATATTGTAGAAGATAGGGTAGAGAGACTGTAGGAGCCAGAGGTTAGGGAAGCTGTTGTAAAGCAGTGTCCTTTGAACACACGAGAGACAAAGTACGCATGAGCTCACAGTGACTGTGATCTCCTGCACATGACCTATAAAGGATCCAACCAGTCAAAGTTCCAATATGGATGGGGGAAGGGCTTATGAAGCTAAAGATCTCTAACAGTTGAAGGGTATTGAGGTAGGGAGAGCCAGTTTTCTTTAACAAGTAGCTCCTAGCATTGTGTCCATGTGTCAGGGGTGGCCCCAACTACACCCATTCGCATAAGGACAGCACAGACAGGACTAAGTAGCCTATGAAAAAAGAGATGAAAATGGGAGGGGATATGCAGTGAGGTTTGGGAAGAGTTGAAATGATAATGGATGATGATATAATCAAATACACTGTATACATGTATAAAGTTGTCAAACAATAAATTTTTAAGATAACCAAAAATTTTAAGCAAACCAATATTTAAAAATAAAAATAGTAAAACACCAGTGTCAGTTAAATGACTCAGCAGATGAAGACATTTGCTATGCAGGCCTGGTGAGATAAGTTTGATCCCTGGAATCCATGAAAAAAGCCAGAAGCAGAAATGCAATCTGGAGTACCCGTATAGGGAGATGAGACGCACAGAGACAGGATGCTGGTACTAAAGTTTGTGTGCCAGACAGCCTGGAGGATGCAGAGGAAACTGTGAATGACCCTACCTCAACCTGGTAAAAGTCAAGAACTGATTCAGAAAGTTTTCTTCTGATCTCTCTACACCCACTGTGGCATGTGACCACCACCAATACTCATACATACACACATACATAAAATCAACTTAAAAACAAAATAAAATCCTTAGGAATAAATGTAGTCACAGAAGAGACAGACATCCACAATGAAAACATTGTCCTAAAGTAAGAACATGAGAGTGGTGGTGGCACACATCTTTAACCCCAGTTCTAGGGAAGCAGAGGCAGGTGGATCTCTGAGTTTGAGGCTAGCCTTGTCTACAGAGTAAGTTCCAGAATGTCCAGGCCTACACACAAATCCTGTCTACAAACAAACAAACAAAACAACCAAAATAAGAAAGGAAAGAAAGAAAGAAAGAAAGAAAGAAAGAAAGAAAGAAAGAAAGAAAGAAAGAAAGAAAGAAAGGAAGGAAGGAGAGAGAGAGACAGAGAGAGAGAACTTGAGAAACAGAACTTGAAGGAGACACTAACAAATGGAATGACCTCCTATGGTTATATATTGGTAGAATTACTATTGTGGAGATGACTGTTTCCAGAGTGGTTTTCAGATTCAATACAACCCCGACCAGAGTCCCAATGACATTCTTTACAGAACTGGGGGATCTAAAAATTCACATGAAAGTCAAAAGATTCTCAAATAACCAAAGAAATCCTAAGCATTGAATGAATAGTGTTGCCTGGAAGAAAACACCTGGTCTCAAATTATACTAGAGAGCCATAGTAACAATAACAAAAAAAAAAACAACCAAACCAACCAAACAAAAACAGAATGATATTGACACAGATACAGATATACACACCAGTGAACTAGAATAAAAGACATACAAGAGACCTTACACAGTTGCCACCACCCAGTATCCAAAAAATACCTCAAAAATATACATTGGAATAAAGATAACTTCTTTAACAAACGGGGTTTCAAATATAGAAAAATAAAACTGGACAGTTATAATCACAGCACTCATGAAGTATAGGTAGGCGATCTCTGACTTCAAGGCCAGCCTGGTACAGGACAGCCAGAATTACACAATGAGAACTTATCTCAAAGACAAACCACTTGGGTTATATCTCTTACCCAGCACAAAAACAATTCACAGTGAATTAAATACCTTAACATAAGATCTGACAATTTGGATAGGTGTGGAAAAACAGACAAAACATTTTATGTTACAAAAATAGGTAATGACTTTCTGAGAAGAACTCCATTGAGATAAGAAATAATCCCGAGGACAGACAGAGTTGAATGAAACTGAAATACTTTTACTAGGAGGCAATTACTGGAGTAAAAGTACAATTTAAAGAATGGAAAATATTTGCTGACCATAGATTATACAGATCTACATCTAAAACATATTCAGCGACAGAAAATAGAGACCAACAAGTCATACGTTCAATAAATAGGGTAATGAACTAAAGACAGTTTTACAAAAATGATACACAAATAATCACGAAGTATTTGAAAGCAGGTTCAGCATCCCAAACCACCAGAGAAATGCAAATTACAATTGCTTTGATATTTCCTCCCAATCTAGTCAGACAGGCCATCAACAAGAAAACAAATAACAACAAATGCTAACGAAGGTGCAGGCAAAAAGAAATCCTTATACACTGATGATGACAATGTGAATACCGTGAAAGCTGTTGAGACCTACACATGACCCAGCTGTGCCACTGGTGAGTACATGAATAACATACTCCAAGTCAATACAACAAAGAAATGCTTGTGAGACCATCTGCAGCAATAATGTCATGATTAAATGATCCTGACTATCCATCAGCACATGGCTGGATAATGAACATATGGTGTCCATACATATGATATTTTGTTCAGACATGAAGTAAAACAAAGTATGCCATTTTCTTGAAAATAGGTGCATTTTGTTAGATTAAAAAAATACTCGAAAAGATTAAGTTGCCATAATCTCTCCTCTTTGTAGATCCTAGATCTTATAGAGATAAACAAAACCACAGGCCAGCATTAGCGTGGAGTAGAAACTGACAATCAGGACAGGATGGACAGTGAGGAAAGTCAAAGGATATGATAAACTGAAAGGATGTTCTTCATGATGCCCGGAACTAGGTAGAATGGATATATTTCAAATAAAAACTAATAATAAATGTTCAGCAAAGTATGATTGAAATTTTATATAGCACCTTCTAATGGCAAGCACTCGTGTAAATCTCCTTTAATATTTACAAGTTTGCAGTCTTTCATGCAGAAGAGAAAAATATTTGTCCCACTATCCAGGGCACATGAAAGAATAAAAGAAGATGAAAGATGAACGGCATTCCCAAGGAAAAACATGATCATGAACTCCCCTGAGTAAAACTGGAAACAACACAAACAGCCTCTGAATTGGGTTGGGTGTATCATTGCACCCAAGCTACAAGGAATGAGCCAAGAAGAGTTTTAGATAAACATCCTTATGACACAAATGGTAATTGGCAGGACCAGGGTACAAAGCCAAGTCTCTGGATCAAGAATGAACATTCAATTCTTTCTTCCTCCTTGCCTTCACCCTCAGGGATGTTGACATTATAGCACAGATAGAACTTGTGGCCTTGGGTGCACTACCACTCCATGTGACCTCCTAAGATGCCCAGTTTTCTACATGAGGCTATTCCCACACAGAATCCCACCCTTCCTTCCCTGCTGTAATCACTCTGAGCAGAAACATCTTATTCCCTCTTAGCCACATCAAACAAAGGCCATGTCTGCATCTCCTCTTATCTCTGCATTTCCAGTGATATCTCCACGTGAATCCACAAGTCTCTCTGAAGACCTCTACCCAACATCTTCAGGACCTGATCATTTCAGAATGTGCCCAATATGGTTCTTGTCTTTACATTATAGTCACAAAATAGATGCTTAGTAAGTAACTGCATGATTTATTGTGAGTATGCAATCTAACTTTAACAAAGGATCCACTGGACATATCCATGGTTCAATACCATCTTCATTTGAAAGTGAAGTTAGGGGCAGTAGAAACCTTTAGGAGAGGCATAGTAGTAGCTCTAAAAATAAATGTCTACGTGCATCCCTGGATTGTGACACTACCAGGATTTTTTTTAACCAGGATAAGAATTTAGGCTCCACCCAGGATGTGTTTCTGTGCAGATTTGCAGGATCAGAACTAGGGTCGTTTTCCTAAGGGCAGTGTGATCATTAAAGACTGGAATTTGAGGGTAATCCCCTAGATTTTCCCAGACTTGACAAGAAAGTTCAAGGGTTTAGGGCCCTCCTACACCTTTAAGAGCTGCCCAACCCCACACATCCTCTTATAAGAAAGGAAAGGATAAAAGATAAAAAAAACTTTATTAAAATAGAAATAAAAGAATTTGTGGCTATCGTGAAAGGTGATGCTTCTCTGATTTCCATCTCTGCTTTCTTATCCTTTGTGTATAGGAGGGCAACTGATTTTTTGGAATTGATCTTGTATCCTGCCACGCTACTAAAGGTGTTTATCAGCTGTAGGAGTTCTTTGCTGGATTTTTTGGGGTCGCTTATGTACACTATCATATCATCAGCAAATAATGAAAGTTTAACATCTTCCTTTCCAATTCGAATCCCTTTGATCCCCTTATGTTGTCTTACTGCTATTGGTAGAACTTCCAGCACTATATTGAAGAGGTATGGAGAGAGTGGACAGCCTTGTCGTGTTCCTGATTTTAGTGGGATGGCTTTGAGTTTCTCTCCATTTAATTTGACGTTAGCTGTTGGCTTGCTATAAATAGCTTTTATTATACTTAGGTATGACCCTTGTATCCCTAATCTCTCTAAGACCTTTATCATAAAGGAATGTTGAATTTTGTCAAATGCTTTTACAGCATCTAATGAAATGATCATATGTTTTTTTTTTCTTTCAGTTTATTTATATGATGGATTACATTGATAGATTTGTGTATGTTGAACCAGCCCTGCATCTCTGGGATGAAGCTTACTTGATCATAATGGATAATTTTTCTAATGTGTTCTTGGATTCAGTTTGCCAGTTTTTTATTGAGGATTTTCGCATCGATGTTCATGAGTGAGATTGGCCTGTAATTCTCTTTCTTAGTTGAGTCGTTGTGTGGTTTTGGTATCAGGGTAACTGTAGCTTCATAAAAGGAATTTGGCAAAGACTTTTCTGTTTCTATATTGTGAAACACATTTAGGCTCTAGCGGTCAAATATGTATAGAAAAGGAAAGTTCATTGAGCCCCCACCATTCAGGGTTTGCCTTCCCAGGAGGGTACTCAACTTCTTATCCAACCAGACACACTATGTGCTGGGACAGAAGCTGTGTTTGTAATAAGAGGGCATAGTCAGCTAGTACTACTAAGTGACTCATTCTTCTTGGTCCCCTCCTCCAATTTCTGAACTGCACACAATTTCAAGTTACTTGATAAGTGTGGTCAAATATTTAAGTCTTTTACCCATGAGACAGTTGATACACGTCATCAGGTCTCTACATCAGCATCACCATTTTGTTAGTAACTTCTGATTCCCCAAAACCAGCATATTCCTACTGCTGTTGTCACCCACATTTGTGACTCTGCATTCTGAGAGCTATTCAGGGAGCTGTATGGAGAAGCTGTATGAGTGTTTCCTTTCCTGAAACAAGGAATCTTATCTGGGGACAGTTTTATGTCCTCCATCTTCCAAAAAGGCACTGAGTTTTGAATGCAAGAATTTCATTGATGCAGCAATGATGTGTCTTCAGGAGAGAGAAATCTGAGAAAGTGTTACAACTTTTTAAAACTAATCATTGCAGTTTAAGATTTGCCATTATTGCTATTTGTATAGTTTAATTGGTAAATTATATTCCTGTGCCTTTTAATCCAGTAGTCACAGAGTTTTGGGTTTTATGTTAAAGCTTTTGATTCATTTGGAGGTGTCTTTTGTGCAGGAAAGGGAATCCTTATTTGTAGATTACATGATTCTTTATATAAAAGGTCCTGAGGACTCTATCAGAAAATGCCGAGATCTGATAAAGGTGATAAAACTCTTAGATCTGCAAATTAGCAGAATACAAAATTAACACATAAAAGCCAGTAGTATTCCTAAAGTTACAATATATGGACAAACAAATTATAGAAATAATCCCACCCACAGCACATGCTCAAAACCATTGAAAGAACTTGCAAATAAGAAATATCATGGTAGTACAGTGTTGGTACAGGCCTTTAATCCTAATACTATGGAGCAGAGGCAGGTGGATCTTTGTGAGTTCAAGGCCAGCCTGATCTACAAGAAATAGTTCCAGGACAGCTAGGGCTGTCACATAAAGAAATATTGTCTCAAAAAAAAACCCAACAAAACAAACACACAAAACAAAACAAAAAATTAACCAGGTCCAAAGTCTACACATGTCAATATATTCTCATATAATTACACTAGCTATTCTGAAGCTGTGCAGCTTCAAACAGGATTTTACATGAAGAAGAATCAGGTTCGTATCCATTTTCATGATTCAATTATCATTTGCCTGTGTGAGGTCATTCCTCATCCCCTAAAATTGATTCTTTCAGGCTCACTTTTTCTCTGGTGTTTCACTATAAAGATTAAAAAAAAACCCTCAGAATATTTAAGTAAACTATGTTTTAATGAATCATTTCTGCAATTGGAATCCATTTCTAACTTGAAAACCTTGTGTCTGAAAAACTGCATCAGGTTAAGGGGAAAAGTGGAAGGAACAAGGAACAAGAAAAGAAGAGTTGGCTGATATATTAAAGAATTAAAAGAGCAGAAATAAGTGGGAGTGTTAGGAAGGAGGGCGGGCATGTTCTGATTATCCACGAGTGTGCTTTGCTGTGTGATGACTAACGATATTGTTCTTTCCATCAGTCTGCAGAACAAGCTGCCAAGAACAAAGCTGACTTCTCCAGAAAGTGCACATGAGCTCTCCTTCATGGGTACTCACAGCTCGTTGCCCAAGGCTGAATCTTTAGCCTACTGTCAAGTAACTGCATCATTTGCCAGGACGTAGAGGAGCTCCACCTGGTGTCCCAGACTTATGTTTCTGCCCTGGAACCTGCTGGGCTGGAAGACACTTAAATGATTTCCATTTTGAAAAATATCTCACTCCAAACTGAAGAAACTGTGACTTCATTTTTACCTGGAGACTTGGTGAGATCATTCTCTGTAGACTGAACAATGGTCACTGGGTGAAGACAAAGCTTTTTTAATAGACAACAAGAGAAGACACAAGGACCAGGGCACTTGTGCTTCTGGTCTGAGTTTTGCTCTCTCCAGAAGCAACTTGTCTCAGTCTTCCAAATGGAGGTCAGAAACTGCAGGTGTCCAGCTTCCTTCACGTATGTGGGGCAGGTTTATTGTCTCAGCTGCTCTAAAACCATATTGCAAAGATGATTCAGTCCCAGATTCTGCCCAAAGAGAGCCAGAGTCTTTGGAAAGAAATAAGGTGTTAACAGTGATAAAATGGTTGTCCCAGCACCAAATAAATAAATAAACCTGGCAGAGATGGAAGGCAATACTCTTGTCATCATATCTCCAAGACTGTTGGTCCTTGCAGTTAATAATTCAATTTCATTTAAGATAAGTTGGGCCAACTAGAAAACTCAATGCATAAATTTATTTGTGGCCAAGTCTGACCACGTGAACTCAATACCTGAGGCACAGACCTTAGAAGGAAAGAACCGACACAGTTGTTGTCTGACCTGCACCTGCACACTGCAGCACACATATACATATGACCTATAATTGAGAAAACTTGCTGTTAACGTTTACTGACACTGCTGCTTCGTGAAATGATTTGCAACTGAGAGCTGTGCTCAGTTGGTTAATAAATTTTAACTGTTTTTTGTAGAATATTTATGTTTTCTACATATAAGATCATGGCATCTTCAGACACTGACAGCCTTCTGTCCTCTTTCCAGTATGGCTGCCTATGGCATTTCTATGTATGGTTGCTGTGGGTAGGACTCCCCCATTTTGAATAAATGGAAAAAATGGACATACTTTGTTATATGATGTATTGGGCTTATTATAAGCAAACCTTCAATGTTGTAGCAGGATACAAGATCAATTCCAAAAAATCAGTAGCTCTCCTATACACAAAGAATAGAGAAGCAGGAAGGGAAATCAGAGAAGCTTCACCTTTCACAATAGCCACAAATAGCATAAAGTATCTTGGGGTTACATTAACCAAGGAAGTGAAAGATCTATTTGACAAAAACTTTAGGGCATTAAAGAAAGAAATTGAATAGGACACCAGAAAATGGAAGGATCTCCCATGCTCTTGGATGGGTAGGATCAACATACTAAAAATGGCAGTCCTGCCAAAGGCAATCTATAAATTCAATGCAATCCCCATCAAAATTCCCAACAAAATTCTTCACAGACCTTGAGAGAATCAACTTTATATGGAAAAACAAAAAAACCCAGGATATCCATAACAATCCTATACAATAAAGGAACTTCTGGAGGCACAACCATCCCTGACTTCAAACTCTATTACAGTTCCACAGTAAGGAAAACAGCTTGGTATTGGCATAAAAACAGAGAAGTCGACCCAATGGAATCAAATCGAATACCCGGATATTAACCCACAAACCTATGAACACCTGATTTTTGACAAGGGAGCTAAAAGTATACAATGGAAAAAAGAAAGCATCTTCAACAAATGGTGCTGGCATAACTGGGTATCAACCTGTAGAAGAATGAAAATACATCCATATCTATCACCATGCACAAAACTCAAGTTCAAATGGATTAAAGACCTCAATATAAATCTGACCACACTGAATCTGATAGAAGAGAAAGTGGGAAGTAATCTGCAACACATGGGCACAGGAGACCACCTCCTACGTATAACCCCAGTATCACAGACATCAAGAGCAACATTGAATAAATGGGAGCTCCTGAAATTGAGAAGCTTCTGTAAAGCAAAGGACACTATCATTAAGACAAAAAGAATTCCTACTGAATGGGAGAAGATCTTCACCAACCCCGCATCAGACAAAGGTCTGATCTCCAAAATATATAAAGAACTCAAAAAACTGAATGTGAAAATTCTAATTAGTCCAATTAAAAAATGGGTTATTGAACTGAACAGAGAATTTTCAGCTGACGAAGTTTGAATGGCCAAAAGACACTTAAGGTCATGTTCAAACCTCCTTAGCAATCAGGGAAATGCAAATCAAAACAACTTTGAGATACCATATTACACCTGTCAGAGTGGCTAAAATCAAAAACATCAATGATAGCCTCGGCTGGAGAGGATGTTGAGCAACGAGAACACTCATCCATTGCTGGTGGGAATGCAATCTTGTGCAACCACTTTGGAAATCAGTGTAGCGTTTTTTCAGGAAAATAGCAATCAATCTACCTCAAAATCCAGTAATACCACTCTTGGGAATATACCCAAGAGAAGTACAATCATACTCCAAAGCATTTGTTCAACTATGTTCATAGCAGCATTATTTGTTATTGCCAGATCTTGGAAACAACCTAGATGCCCCTCAGTGGAAGAATGGATAAAGAAAGTGTGGAACATATACACATTAGAGTACTACTCAGTGGTAAAAAATAATGACATTTTGAATTTTGCATGCAAATGGATGGAAGTAGAAAACACTCTCCTGAGTGAGATTATCCAGAACCAAAAATATGAATATGGTATGTACTCACTCATTAGTGGACTTTAGCCATAAACAAAGGACATTAAGCCTATAGTTGACAAGCCTAGAGAAGCCAAATAACAAGGTCAACCCGAAGAAAAACATATATAGATCCTCTTGGAAATTGGAAGCAAACAAGATTGCTGGGCAAAAGTTGGGAGCATGGGGTGTGTGCTAGGGTGGGAGTGGGGTTAGGGGAAGAGAAGGGAGGAGAGAGAAGGGAAAAGAGAAAGACTGGAGAGTGCTTGGAGGAGTGGGAGTGTGGAGGTGGAAGAAGACAGATATAGGAGCAGGGAAGAAGATATCTACATTAAGGGATCCATTTTAGGGTTGACAAGAGACTTGGCTCTTGAGGGGATCCCAGGTGTCCATGGGGATGTCCCCAGCTAGGTCCTTGGGCAACAGAGTAGAGGGTGCCTGAACTGGCCTTGTCCCACTATCACACTGATGATTATCTCAAATATCACCATAGAGTCTTCCTCCTGCGATGGATGGAAATAGAGACAAAGTCCTTCATCAGAACAACAGACTGAGTCCCCAAGGACCAGTTGAAGAGCAGAAAGAGGGGAAAGATGAGCAAGGAAGTCTGGACTGTGAGGGGTTGGTCCACCTACTGAGACAGTGTGCCTGTTCTAATGGGAGCTCACCAAATCCAGTTGGACCGGGACTGAATGAGCATGAGATCAATCTGGACTCTCTGAATGTAGCTGAAAATGGGGGCTGACTGAGAAGCCAATGATAAAGGCACTGAGACTTGTTTCTACTGCATGTACTGGCTTTTTGGGACTCTAGTCTATTTGTCTATTTGGATGCAAAGCTTTCTAGGACTGGATGGGGGGGGAGCTTGGACTTCCCACAGGGCAGGGTTCCCTGCCCCCTCTTAAGGAGGGAGGGCAAGGGAGGAGGGGGAGTGGGGGGGAATGGGAGGAGGAAAGAAAGTGTAAATTTTTTTGAATGGAAAAAGAAAAAAAAATTATTGCCGAGTGGTACTGAAACAAATCTTTAATCTCAGCACTCAGGAGGCAGAGGCTGCAGATCCCTGTGAGTTCAAGTCCAGCCTAGTCTACAAAGTGAGCTCCTGGACAGTCAGAACTTTTATACAGAGAAATCCTATCTCAAAACAAGACAGAAAAAAATTATTATTACATTACTTATATGTTTGTGTATGTGTGGGTATGCATGTATCTGGGCAAGCACGTGAAGGTCTGAGGGCAATCAGTGCGAGGCAGTTCTCTCCTTTCACCATGGGGACCACAGGGATTAACTCAGGTCAGAAGGCTTGGTGGCAAGCATCTTTATTCACTGAGCTATCTATCTTGCCAGCCCATAAAAAGGTTCTTGCTGAGTTTACATGATGTCCTTCTTGAGCTAGTAAGAGGATGGAGGGATTTTCTTCTTCATTATGCTGACGCAGCATAATGTGCAGTGATCTGTGCATGCTGAGTCATCCTTGCAACACTGCACAACAGCAGAAAAACTTTCCATTGTGCTGCTGGATTTTGTTTGCTGAAAATTTGATGAGTATTCGTACAAAATTTTCATTGAGAATACTAGAGTTTTGTGAGTTTATTGTGTGTGTGTGTGTGTGTGTGTGTGTGTGTGTGTGTGTGTATGAGCATGTGCACACACCTTTGTCTGATTCTGGATCAAAAAATGCTGGTCTCATAGAATGTTTTAGGAACATTTCCCTACAATGCAGTTTTTAAATAAAATAACAATAAATAATCTTAGCTCTCCACATGTTTGATAAAATTCAGTAGTAAAGCCATTTTGTTCTGGTCTCATTATTCTTGGTTTGCGCATTTTTGCTACATATAGACTTTAATCACAAATTGTTGTCTATTCAGATTTTTAAAAGTTCTTCATGATTTCATCTTGATAGAATAAATATGTTCAGAAAGTGCTCCTGTGTTCTTTCACATTGGTTGGTATGAGGCTGACCATAAGGACCCCTGCAAATCCCTTGTTTCCTTTCTGTGGAATAATTGGTAATTTCTCTCTTTTCATTTCATATTTTTTTCATTTTTCTATACTAGTCTAGATGTACATTTCTCACTTTTGTTCATAGTTTCTAAGACTTGTGTCTTTGTATCATTGGTTTTCCAATGCTTTCTCCTTTATATTTTCTACTTTCTCTTATTCAGTGTTTCCTTCCTTAATGAATTTGGAGTCTCCTTTGTTTTTTGTTTCCAGTGCATTGAGGTTATTTCTGTCAGGTCTTCTTGATATTTAGATGTAGTTAAATGCTAGGGTTTGGATGAAATGTTGGCAAGGTCCAAATGCAAAGCTCTCATTTCCAGGAATGGTATTTGGAGGTTTTGTGTCCTAGGGAATGTCACCCATTGTCAGAAGCCACTTGTTCCTGTTGAGAAGAAGGGAACTCAAGTGTAATAATCAAAAGCTCAAAAGTAAACTGAAACATCACAGATTGCTTCCTGGGGATGTGAAAGGTCACCTGAAGAAACAGTGATGTTCCCATGAGACTGTTCTGCTGGGCTCCAGCCCAACGGTATGGGGGGAGGTAAGGGGATCTGCCCTTATTGATAGAGGTCTTGTCAGCTGCCTGAAGGGCGGGATCAGTAAGGCTAACCACATATAAATACCCCTGGTCTCCAGGGACTCAGGTAGAAGTCATTTGCTTACTGTTTGCTAACCCTGAAAACAAACTGAGCACCATGAGGCTGATCCTGTGTCTTCTCCTGGTCGTCCTGGCTGTTTGTTGCTATGAAGGTGAGCATTATTTATGAGCAATCCAGCCACAGCTCCTAGTAAGTTCACCTCTTTGAACAGTTGGTAAGCTTATGTGTGACAAGGTTGAGGTCAGGAAAAGACAATCTAAAACTTCTCCCACCCCTTTTACTAGCCCTCCTAAAAGCCCAGATAGATTCAACTGATTTTCTCCTACTTAGGAAGTTTGATGGGGTAGGGGTGGTGGATACAAGAAGGCCATTAGGAACAAAGTTCAGGAGAGATTTTTATTAGAGGTATTGTGTTGGTTGTGCTAATTTTCAGTTTATTGTCTTTAAATCTGGGAAGGTGACTTGAGAGAGCTCTGTTTACAGTCAGTATTTTCCCAGTCTCTGAGTACTACATCTCAAATCTGTCCACTAGACACTGAGGGCAAGCAGGCTCATGTAGTCCCATCAGTTTCCTGGGGGTCCTCCAAAAACGGGGATAGAAACAGAGCAGTCATTACACTAAGATGTCTACTTTTCTAAAAAAAAAAACTAATTTTTTATAATCAATCCAATTGTATGTAAACAGAATGTTCCTACAAATTCTGTACCTTCCTAGGGAAGCAAATTTCATGGGCAGTTACTCTCTTTTCTGTGTCTCCTCTTGTCTGCCTAAATACCCCTCTTCTGATAGTCTACAACACATCCCTACAGACTGATGGGACCTGCTTTAGGCTCACATCAGACGCTGTTTGGGCACCTCCTAAGAGTAGTATTGTCATGTCCATGGAAAAACTGGGTCTGGTGGCTCATCCCAGTGATCCAAGATAGGTGAAGCTGAAACAAGAAACTTTGGACTGAGCTCAGACAAGACCACCTCTGCAGATTTGTGGGGTTTGTGCTATTGCTGTTGTTTTGTTTTTGTTTTGTTTTTAAGAGAGTTGAAGAGAATGTGAAGCCTAGATTAGGGAAGTTGATTTCTTCAGCTCTACCCAAATATTCATCATGGGACTTTAGAAACCATAAGGTGCCCATCAGCTTCCCTTGTCAGCCTCCCTAGAAGTAAATCTGAGAATCATTGTTGAAGGACAAAGCTTTTCACAGGTTCCTAGATATGTTCTGGTGTGTATCAAAACTGATCAACTCAGCTGAGTGGTGGAACGTGCCTTTAATCTCAGCACTCAGGAGACAGAAGCAGGCAGATCTCTAAGTTCCCTGCCAGCCTGATCTACAGATTGATTCCAGAACAGTCAGAGCTACACACACACACACACACACACACACACACACACACACACACAAAACCTATTTAAAAAAGAATTATAGAATGATCAACTGATCAACTCTTGTAACGTTAGCTTTTTACCTTGAACTGTGCTTGGTGCCATGACCTAATTCCATCTATGTCAAACTGTGACCTTCCTACACATAAGCACTCTGCTTGGTTTTTTCTTTTCCCATCTCTTATAAAATTCTAGCTCTATTATTTATGTCAAAGTTGAATGACACAAAAATTCCTTTTTTCAACATCAAAGACTCATGAAAATGCTACTGAAGATGTAGGTCAAAACTCCAACTTTTAATGCTAGAAAAGGGAATTTCTCCAGCAATAGAAGGTTTGGGGGTCGTAAATGTGGATTAAAGTACAGAAACATAGAGTCAATAATTCTCTTTCCTCGGTCCCTTGCTGTGTGATCTGGAGGAGGTCACGCTGTCTTGCTTCAGTGTCGTCACAGGAGGGAGCCATAAGACTGGTTATGCTGTCCAGTCTGCAGCCCTAAGTCAGAGTCACTCATGCAAAAAAATAATTAATTAAATATAAAAGTAATTTTGACTAACTGGATTCTTTCTCCTTACACTCTCCAGCTAATGCCGGTCCAGTCTGTTATGCAGTTAAGCGTGAAAGTTTCGCCTTCCTACTGAAGAGTGAAGCCCAACTGAAGGAAAACCTCCAGAAATACAATGCACCTCCAGAGGCTGTTGAAGCATTTTTGAAAGGGAAGCGGTGTGCAGACAGCACTATGAGCTTCCTAGACAAAAATAGCGTAGCAGGTGTATTGGTATGTTCATTTGTCTTTATACACTCATAAGGCCACAAATGAACTTGGCCTGACATTCTATAGGAAACACACGGGTGGGGTGGGGCACTGAAATTTGAGGTCACCAGCGGCAGGTTGGTTCCAGCATACACTATTGATTTGAATTCAGTTATAAACAGGGCCTGAGATAGGTACCTTCTTCTAGAGTTCCTCCCTGGACACAACACTCCCAGAGCACCCTAACAAGGACAAATTACACCCTAGAAAGGAAAGACTCGGGGATAACTCTATTGTCAATCTACTGGGAACTTTGCTGAAGCTGACATCTGCACAATAAGGGAATATTTTCTCTATCCAATGCTGTGGGGAGTGTTGGTGGATGAAAATCACACATATGGGGGAAGGGAGCTGGAGACATCCTCCTTAAGAGCAAAATACCGGCAGGATTCATTTCTCTGCCACCGTTGCTGGCCCTGCCAGGAGCCTGTGAACCTCCTGTTTCCAGTACTTCTTACCCACTTCTGCTCTGGGTCCCCCCTGGTTATCCCATTGGAATGAAGGTAGAGTTCACAATTGTAAATCACCAGAGGGAGTTATACCTGGGAGCTGTGATCTGCTCTCTAACCCTCCTGATCACAGAGACAGAGGGACTTGAGCCACACTGTTGAGCCCATTCAGAGTGTATTTGCCTGAATTTGGAAAGAGTTTCCACTCTTTTGTATTATTTGATGTAATTTCTCAAGAACAATTCAGAACTTCCCCCAAGCACACTTTGCGGGTCTTTCCAGACTTCTCTCTCATGGAGCACTAGTTTGTTAACATTTCTTCTCCAGGAGCTGCCTGACTCTGCTCACCTTTCTTCTCTTGCTTTCTGTTTATTTCCAGACACAGGTTTTATCATATTGTGATTTAAATCCATAATGAAACATGGTTCTTCTCGACTCCTTTGGTCCTCACGGATAAACTGACTTTCCTTGCCCAATGTGAAGGTTCCAACGTCTTGCACTAATAAATTACTCTTCTTGCATGTTACCATCTGTCTGTTGTCGTCCTAAGTCTTGAGTCTTGCACTCAATGCGTTATAATTAAAAAAAATAGAATTTCAGTGATGGTAATAAGTTACACAATAATCCCTACCAGTATGACTACCAATCCTGGGGATCAGGCATCAGGAACTCTGATATTCAGTAAAACACCAGCTTGTACTGCCCTGCATGTAAGTTTTCTGTAGCCATAAGTGAAAATTATCACATATGATAACAAACATTAGCCTATTCCTTGGCCACTGTACTAAACGGTCTCATTTCTACTCAAGTACAATGTGCCGGTCACTGCCTGAGTACTCCAACTCAGTATCTTCCCCATTCAGCCATAGTACTACTTATGACAAGCTCCATATTCTGAAAGAGAAGCCCTGGTTGTCATAAGCTTCACTGAAGTGGATCCACCGTGCTCCCCATTCCTTAAGGAAGTGCAGTACAATGTAGGCCAGCTTGTGTCCTGATCATATTAACTTATAATTTCCTTCCTTATGTCTCTGAATATTCCCACATTTTCCCCCAGTAAAGCAGCCATAGCTTTGTACCACATCAGGGCACAGGAGAAATTGAGAGAGAAAGAAAAAGGGGGTTTTAGTGATACCTACTTCCTACAGTTGTAAACTTGCTCCATATCTTCGAGTCTGGTGGGTGTTTGCTCTATAGGACAATATGAACATGCTACAGAAAGTTCAGGTCACTAAAACTCTACCCATATGGCTGACCAAATAAACAAGAAAAGCAAGAACTCTTCCAAGAATGTTATACAATCAACAGTAACACTTTTTTAAAAAGCATACACCAGCATAAATGTTTAAGAAAAACTGATGTCCCAACTGCATTACATCTAGAGGGAAAGAAACTGAGACAGAATGTAGTTGGTTGTTTTTTTACTCTTAGGCTATTTTGGGGTGCCTAACGTCCAGCTCCCAAAAGAATATCAGAGTCTTGTTATTACTTATAATTGCCCAGCCTTAGCTTGGCTTGTTCCTAGCCAGCTTTTCTCCCTCCCTCCCTCCCTCCCTCCCTCCCTCCCTCCCTCCCTCCCTTCCTCCCTCCCTCCATTCCTCCCTCCCTCTTTTTTTCTTTCTTTCTTTCTTCCTTTCTTTCTTTCTTTTTTCCTTTCTTTCTTTCTATGTTTTCTTTAAAAAAATTTACTCTTCATTTTACATACCAACCCCAGTTCCTCCTCCCTCTCCTTTTCTTCCCATCCCCCACCTACTCCTCAGTGGGGGTAAGGCTTTCCTTGGGTAGTAATAAGGTCCTAGCCAGCTTTTCTTAACTTAAATGATCCCATCTACCTTCTGCCTCTGGGCTTATATCTTTCTCTTACTTTCACTCTTACTCCATGGCTGACTGTGTGGCAGGATGCTAGTGTCAACATCTCCTTGTTCTTGCTCCTCCTCCTTGGTCTTTTCTACCCAAATTTCTCCTCCTATTTATCCTCTCTGCCTCTCAGACAGACCCATTCATTCATTTGCCTGGTTATTGGCCGTTCAGATCTTTATTAAACCTGTCAGGTGTTTTAGACTGGCAAAGTAACACAGCCTCAAAGAGTTAAACAAATGCAATATAAAAGAATGCAACAAATCTTTGCGTCATTAAACAAATATTCCACAGCATAAAAAATGTGATACACCTTTAACTAATATTCTGCAATAATAACTTGTTTAGGTGAAAAGGAATGGTAGACATTAAAATCTTGGTATGCAGCACAGAAGTCAAAGTTTAAGGAGATAGTTGAAAAAGAGAATTGAAAAGGAGGAGGAGGAGGAGGAGGAGGAAGAAGAAGAAGAAGAGGAGGAGAAGCAGAAGCAGAAGCAGAAGCAGAAGCAGAAGCAGAAGCAGAAGCAGAAGCAGAAGCAGAAGCAGAAGCAGAAGCAGAAGAAGAAGAAGAAGAAGAAGAAGAAGAAGAAGAAGAAGAAGAAGAAGGAAGAAGAAGAAGAAGAAAGGAATAATTTCCAGAATTAAACCACATGGAATTGAAAAAGCCACAGAAACCCATTCCTTCTCCACACCTATATTTGGGCAATATGAAGAATTTCAGATATTCTAGGCCTGTAAGCCAAAGATATTCTAGACCTATAAGACAAAGATATTCTAGGTCTGTAAGACAAAGATGGAAGCCCCAACATTGCAGAGGAACCTTGGGTGACTGGCCAGCTGGGTCTCTCATTTCTATAGCTTTGGAAGTGCCTTGCTCTGCACTGTTTACTCAGGTAATATTATATCCTTCTTGGATCTTTGAGGGGTTGAAGAACAGATAGAGTTTTACAGTTTTCCTTGTCACCAAATTCAGTAAAGTAATTTACATAAGAGATGTAAGTTTATAAAGTTGAGAAACATAAAAGCTTAAGTTGTTTATCTAAGAAGGTGTTTTAAGGTCTAAAATGTAATCTAGGATGGTAATAGAAGTTATGATAGAACATAGTTAAGCTATAAAGTTTTGTACTCATTAAGATAGGATAGATAATATAATGCTTTCTCTGACTTTGCCAAATACAGATAGACTGAAAATTGTGAATGTAATTATTACCTGATAATTTTCCTTAGTATATATAGTTTTAGTATGTTATAGTTAAAAACTTTCCTTTTATTTAGACAAAAAGGGGAAAAGTTGCAGGGATTTTGCTTGTACGGTGATACTCTGGGACTGTTAAATAAAGTTTACCTTGAATTGGGGCACAGAGCTAGTGACTATCTAACTGGAATTGGCCATAGAGAAGCCAGCAAATTAGATAGAGAAGACACACATGAAGGACAGGGTAGAGACTTGAGTTTGCCTTTCTTTTTGATTTTGGAATGAATGAACAGACATGTCTCTTGCTGGTCTCTAGCCAAAAAGCAGTTACCTGGTTGCTTCTCAGTTTCTCTGATCTAGGAGGTTTCACCCCCAAATCTGCCTTCTGGGTCTTTGTTGGTAAATAGAAAAATAGAAACTTAGTTTAAACCTACAAATCTTGGTGGTGGCAGAGCCAGAACGACAGAATCAGAAGGCCCTCCAATCCATAGCTAGAGTGACTGGCATGGGACTGTGGCACTCAGGCAATAATTAAATATCAGTATATTCATATGCAACTGCTAAGCCAACAGAAAAACATGATACTAAAAAGGCTTAATTAGAGTCTGTGTAGATAGCTGGTTGGCCCTTAGCTATTTGGAGTGCTCCAGTAAAGCTGATGAATTCAGCCTTTTGTGAAGGGGTCCCCAGTAGTAGATGGTTGACTCACTGTTTTAGTGGAGGTGACCACTGCAGAAGTCTCCTGGCATATCTGTCCATGAGAGAGCTTCCATCAACAAAGAGGGTAAGCTGTGTGTCTGTGAGGAGTTGGTCTAGGAGACCAGGCTGCAGTGAGAATAAGGACAACCTCTGGGCAGGAATGAGTGGAGGTATCAGAGGCTGAAAGGACATGAAGGGGGGTTGCAGGGTCTAGGATAGGGCTGGATGCCAAAGTAGTTTGTGATGTTTTAGAAACAGTAAATGAAAGACTTGGACCCATGAGGGCCCAAGGAGGGAAAAGGAAGAATGAGTTAGAAGTTCTGAGAGGCAATGGATGGAGTACACAGTGAATGGCTGAAACAGGGTGATCTTGAGGGCTTCCTGGGTGAGTTCAACTACCACTGCTAGGACTCTCAAATATGGCTGCCACCTACACAAGGTGGGGTCTAGTTGGTTGAACAGGAAGCAAGATCCCAATTCAAGGGTCCAGTGGTTTGAACTAGAACCCCTGGGGACATTCTGAACTTTTCATCTGTAAATAGGTGATAGGCTAGGGTGAAATCCAGAGAGTCAGGTCACGGGCATAAGGAGGGCATCCCAAAACAAGGAGAAGTGGCAGTGGACCATGGCTTGGTGGTGAGAGGCCCCATGTGAGTCCCTCTGGTCACCTGGTACAAGGAATTGAGCATTATAGCAAAGTTATGGATGTGATGATGGGAGAATACTATTAGGCCCCCAAAAATTTGGTCCTTTGTGGTCAGGGACTGTAAGCCTTGCAGGGATCAGATTCAGTAATATCTGAGGGTCTTAGATCATGGGCTGAGTTGAACATCTAAATATACAATGCAGGAGCCAAGCTGAGCCCTAGACAGGGAATTATGGTATTCTAGAGAACCAAGGTAGTTTAGGAGCAAAGAGGTGGCCCACTGGGACAGAGACATGTAGGCACTGCACTTTAGGAGGTTGTCTATGTATTAAAGAAGTACGCTAGGGCCGGGGTCAAAAGTGGAAAGATTGTAGGCCAGTGTTTGGCCAAAGAAATGGTGACGATCCTGAAAGCCCTGGGGAGAAATGTTCGTGGAAATTATCTCGCAGACTGTGAATCATGGACCTCCCGGGTGAAGGCCAAGAGAATATATGAGTCAGGGTGTAGAGAGACAGAAAAGAAGGGGGGAGTCTTTTAAGTCCAGGACAGCAAAGTGGGAAGTTCTGGAGGAATGTTAGAGAGAAGGGTTGATGACCATTGGGTGGGGTGGGATGATGGCCTCATTAATGAGGTGGAGGTCTTGAACTGATTAATGAGCTAGAGTTCTTAAGACAGCAGGTCTTAATATGGTCATAATAATGGCCTTGAGGCTTCAGAGATGGGTTTCAGGTGACTGGGCTCTGAAAAGAAAGGAAGAGGGGTCCTGAAGGTGAATGAGAACTAACTGGTGGTGGGTCGCAGTCACTGGGGTGAAGATATCCCATACTTGGGGGTTGACTGGATCCAGGAGGGTAGGGACAGGGTAATTTGGGGTAGGGACATAAGAAGCAATTAAGAGAAGAAGAAAATGGAGTCAAGAGTGTGGGTGCCAAGGAGAGGGGGCCCCAAATCAACTGAGGATATTGTGGCACAAGTAAAGGCACTGGGCAAATAGGCATGACCAGAATAGAATGTGAGAATCTTCCTGCAGGAATGCAGGGAAGTGGCAAGGTCTTGGGCAGATTGGAGGGGGTCCCAGAAATCAGCCTGGAAACAATGGACCCAAGTGAAAGGTCGAGACAGAAAAGTAGCCCCTGTGTCCACCAGGAAGGTGATGGGACTTACGCAGAACCCGGAACATTACCCTAGGCTTAGTGAGGGTGAAGGGCTCTCCGAGTCTGAGCGCCATCAGTCCTCCAGTAGGTTAAGGAGCTCAATGACTGGAGAAGTCTCAGAGGCCTGCACTGGTGGGACCAGGCATCTGAGAACCCTGTCTTCCTCTGAGGGACACAGAAGTGCTGCACAGAGGATGAACCTACATGGCGGCCCTGCAATATCCAATGTTCAGGCTGCCAGCAGACAGAAAATGGCCTGGTGTGTGGCTGAGAGTTGGGGAAGCCTCAGGACCAGTGGCCTTCCTGGCTGAATATGGAGTAGACCCCTTGTGGAGTTTAGTTTGTCTGGGCCCCAGAGGGTAGGAGCCTTGTAGACTTTACTTGATCCCTCTGCAGGAGTGCCACTGGTCTTAAGCAGTTACTAAGGCTTTAATTTGAAGCATAGCCTTCTATTGTACCTGAGTCTGCTGGGAAAAGTTTATTGCCTCCTCTTGGGCAGTAAAAAGCTTAAAAGCCATTTTCACCAATTCCTGTACGAGGGTATGGGGACCATCCTCAGTCTTTCTTAGTTTTTTCTTTTATTTTTCCATTCAAATATTTACACTCCTTCCCTCCTCCTAATCCCCTCCCACTCCCCCACACCGCCTCCTCCCTCTCCCTCCCTGCTTGAGAGAGGGCAGGGAACCCTGCCCTGTGGGAAGTCCAAGGACCTCTCCCCTACATCCAGACCTAGGGAGCTATGCATCCATATATACTAGGGTCCCCAAAAGCCAGAACATGCTGTAAAAACAAGTCCCAGTGCCTTTATCAATAGCTTCTCAGTCAGCCCCCATTGTCAGCCTCAATCAGAGAGTCCAGTTTGATCACATGCTCATTCAGTCCCAGTCCAGCTGGATTTGGTGAACTCCCATTAGAACAGGCATACTGCCTCAGTTGGTGGACCAACCCCTCGCAGTCCTGACTTCCTTGTTCATCTTCTCCCTCCTTCTGCCTTTCAACTGGACCTTGGGAGCTCAGTCTATTGCTCTGATGAGGGTCTCTGTCTCTATCTCCATCAATCGCCAGACGAAGATTCTATGGTGATATTCGAGATAATCATCAGTGTGATAGTGGGGCAAGGCCAGTTCAGGCACCCCCTGCTGTCCAAGGACATAGCTGGGGACATCCCCGTGGACACCTAAAATCTCCTCTAGAGCCAAGTCTCTTGCCAACCCCAAAATGGATCCCTTAATGTAGATATCTTCTTCCCTGCTCCTATATCTGCACTTCCTCCATCTCCACCCTCCCATTCCCCCAGCTCTCCTTCTTTTTCTCTGCAGCTCATGGAACCTTCTCAAAAATTGACCATATACTCGGAAACAAAGGAAACCTCCACAGATAAAAAAGAATATCAGTGTCCACCTGTGTCTTATCAGATCACCACGGATTAAAGTTAGAAGGCAACAACTATGCTACCCCCAGAAAGCCAACAACTCATGGAAACTGAACAATCAACTACTGAACCACACCTGGGTCAAGGAAGAAATTAAGAAAGAAATTAAAGTCTTCCTTGAACCTAATGAAAATAAAGTGTTGAAATAGGGACCCTGGCACACAGGTTATACCACAAAAGACCTAATTAACGACACCCCTATTCAGCAGGAAGCAGTTTGGAGAGAAAAAACTACGCCCATGTTCCCAAATATTGTTTATAAATGTTCTTTTACATTTAAAGGGGGATATGATATAGATATGAATAATTTGCATTGGTATGGATTTTATGGTCAATTTTGTTATATGTATATGTATTTTTGAACTTGATTAAGGTATTGTGATTGTGTAGTTCATTTAAAAATGTAATGTATAATTAGGAAATATAGGTTGTTAATGGATAATCATCGCTAATAGTTAAGCTTGTAGTCATGTTAATTAGATTTTCTAGATATATAGAGATATATTTCAATTAGATTGGCATTCTTCATATCTTTCAAAGACTGCAGAATATGGCATTTAAAATATTTTAATAACTTAGGACTTTTCATG
>NW_026067909.1:18575002-18589946 GCF_014885135.2 Alexandromys fortis
CCAAAAGACACCTAAGGTCATGCTCAACCTCATTAGCAATCAGGGAAATGCAAATCAAAACAACTTTGAGATATCATCTCACACCTGTCAGAATGGCTAAAATCAAAAGCACCGATGATAGCCTTTGCTGGAGAGGCTGTGGAGGAAGGGGTACCCTCATCCATTGCTGGTGGGAATGCAATCTTGTGCAACCACTTTGGAAATCAGTGTTTCGGTTTCTCAGGAAATTCGGGATCAACCTACCCCTGGACCCAGCAATACCACTCTTGGGAATATACCCAAGAGATGCCCTATCATATGACAAAAGCATTTGTTCAACTATGTTCATAGCAGCATTATTTGTAATAGCCAGAACATGGAAACAACCTAGATGCCCTTCAATGGAAGAATGGTTGAAGAAAGTGTGGAATATATACACATTAGAGTACTACGCTGCGGTAAAAAACAATGACTTCTCAGATTTTGCATGCAAATGGATGGAAATAGAAAACACTATCCTGAGTGAGGTAACCCAGACCCAAAAAAAGGAACATGGGATGTACTCACTCATAATTGGTTTCTAGCCATAAATAAAGGTCATAGAGTCTATAATTGGTGAACCTAAAGAAGCTAAATAAGAAAGTGAACCCAAGGAAAAACATATAATTATCCTCTTGGCTATGGGAAGTAGACAAAATTGCCGGGGAGAAAACTGGGATCTTGGGGGTGGGTTGGGATGGGGGTAAGGGGGATGGGGAGAGAAAAGTGAGAAGGGGAGGATGGGGGGAACTTGGGGAAACAGGATGATTGGGATAAAGGAAGGTTGGATAGGGGAGCACAGAAGCACATGAAGTAGGAACAAAACCCCATGCCATTGTCCTTGGCTTCTCATCAGCCCTCATTGTCCTCCATGTTCAAAGAGTCCGGTTTTATCCCATGCTTTTTCAGTCACAGTCCAGCTGGCCTTGGTTAGCTCCCAATAGATCAGCCCCACTGTCTCAGTGGATGGGTGCACCTCTCGTGGTCCTGACTCCCAAAGTCCCAATGAGGAGCAGAAGGAGGGAGAACATGAGCATGGATACCTGATTTTTATAAAGTCCAAAATACACACTGGAAAAAAGAAAGCATCTTCAACTAATGGCTCTGGTCAAACTAAGTGTCTGCATGTAGAAGAATATTAATAGATCCATATTGTCACCATGCAAAAAACTCATCTCAGATCAAAGACAACATAAAATGATACACACTGGACCTGATAAAAGACGTGGTGGAGAATAACCTTGGGCACATTCACACAGGAGGCAACTTTGTGAACAAAACACATAGAGCACAGGTACTATGATCAATAATTAATACAACTGAAAAGCTTCTGTAAGGCAGAGAACACTGTCAATCAGACAAAGAAGGTTGTCACAGATTAGGAAAAGTTTTTACCAACTCCACATTTAGTAGAGGAATAATATCCAAAATTGATGAAGAGCTAGAGAAACTAGGTATCAAAGCCAAATAATCCAATTACAAGTGGGGTACAGATCTAAACAGAAAGTACATGGTATTGACATAAAAAAAGATAAGAGGATCAATAGGATCAAATCAAAGACACAGACTTAAATCCACACACCTATAGACACCTGATTTTTATAAAGTCCAAACTACACACTGGGAAAAAAAAAAAGCATCTTCAACTAATGGCATTGGTCAAACTAAATGACAGAGGAATCTCAAATGACTGAGAAACATTTAAAGAAAAGTTCAACATCCTTAGCCATCAGGAAAATGATAATCAAAGCTAATTTGAGATTCTGTCTTACACCTATCAGAGTGATTAAGATCAATAAGGCAAGTGACAGCTGATGCTGGCTAGGATGTGGAACAAGGGGAATGCTCCTTCATTGCTGGTGGGAATACAAACTTATACGGGCACTGTGGAAATCAATACAATAGTTCTTCAGAAAACTTGGAATCACCCTAAAGACCCAGCTAAACCACTCTTGAGCATATGCCCAAAGGACTCTCCATTCTACCATAAGAACACTTGCCTCAACTATGTTCACTGTGGCTTTATTCATAAATAGCCAGAACATTGAAAAAAATCTAGATGGTTGTCAACTGAGGAATAGATAAAGAAAATGTGGTACATTTACACAATAGATTATTATTCAGTTTTTAAATAACATCATGAAATTTACAGCTATATGTATGGAATTAGAAAAAAAATCATTTTGAGAGAGGTAACCCAGGCTCAGAAAGAAAAATATGGTATGCACTCACTCATAAGTGGGTATTAGCCATTAGGTAAATGATAATCAAGCTATAATCCATAATCCTAGAGAGGTTAGGTAAAGAGGAAGGTTATAGGAGAGAAGCGTGGATTTCCCCACTAAGGAAAAATAGAATAGATTCTGAAGGTATACTGGGGGCAAAGTGGATGGGAACAAGAGTGATCAGATAGAGGGATGGAGAGAGAGAGTATGGGGAGAGACAGCAGGAAATGGGAACACGAGGGGAAGGTATGAAAACATAGTATAATAGAAACTTCCTGGAATCTATGAGGATGACCCTAGTGAGGAATCCTAGCAATGGACGGTATGGAGACTGAACTGGCCATCATGTTTTTAATTAAGAGGCATTTTTGTTCTTTTGTCATTTTTATTGTTTTTATTGAGCTATGCATTTGTTTCTCTGCTCCCCTCCCTTCCTCTGCCAGTCTTAGTAGCTAGGCAAGGCTTCCAGTGGTGGAATTGGTTACATTTGGTTGAGTTGTTGGCCGAGGATGACCCATGGAGATCCCTAAACAACCCATACTCATCCTAGGACAGAAGGTTAATGTATGAAAACTGACAACTGGGCCCCACTGCCTAGGACAACATCCACAGAGCTCATTGTACATAGAGAAGTCAAGCTGGTGAGGGTTTGGAGACTTCACCCTTACATTCTAGTGTATGTGGCACAAGAAGGTACTCTCCAGGCTATGGAAATGGAAACCTGGACACCAACCCAGCCACAAAACCCCTCTGCCTATAATCTGTTCTTCCAGCTAGATGTACTGGGGCATAGAACTTGTGGGAGTGGCCAACTAATGTTTAGTTTAACTTAAGGCCCATGCCACCAGAGGGAGCCCATGCCTTACACTACCTGGGTGACCAAGAACTGGAGACTGGATAGATCTAAAGTATCTTCTACCCAGAGATCTAGGGTAGAAAAACCAAACATGACTGGGGAAAAAAATCAATGAAATTATTCCTAATGATATTCTGCTATACTAATAGATCAGTACCTTGTCCAGTCATCATCAGGTAGGCTTCCTCTGACAACAGATGGGAGCAGGTGCAGAGGCCCACAACCAGACATTGTGCAGAGAGAGAGTCTAAATTGGAGGACTCCACCAAGTCCCTTCTCTTGGAAATCGGGGAACCTCTTGGAGAAGGCAAAAAGATTGTAGGAGTCAGAGGGGATATAGGACACTAGAAAGCATGAACCAGGCAAATCAACTAAGCAGGGTTCAAATGGGCTCCCAGAGACTGAAGAAGCAAGCATGGGGCCTGCGTTGGTTGGCACAAGGTCCTCTGCATATAAGTTATGGCTGTTAGCTTGGTGGGATTTGTGTGTGTGTGTGTGTCTGTCTGTCTGTCTGTGTGTCAGTGTGTGTGTGTATGTGTGTGTATTTCCTAACTGTGGGAGCTGATGTATTTCTGATTCTTTTGCTTGCTTTTGAAGCTCTATTCCTCCTATTGGGTTGTCTTGTCCAGCCTTCATATGAGGAGTTTTGCCTTATCTTATTTTGTTTTGTTCTGCTTGACTGTCTTCTTTTGGAGGTCTGTTCTCTTCTGAAGAAGAAACAGAAGAGGAGTGGATCTAGGGAAGAGTCGAGATGGAGGGTAGATTGGAAGAGTGGAGGGATGGGAAACTGTAGTTGAGATGGATTGTATGAGAGGAGAATCTATTCGATAAACAAAAGAGGAAAAGGCAACTTTATTGCTCCACCATAGAAGTGAGATTAGGGAGGTCATGATTATGTCAGTTAGGCAGAGAGAAGGCAAAGGGGGAGAAGCCATGGAGGCGCGGCCAGTCAGACATGCCAAAACTTTGCAGAAAGCCACTGCCATGTGGTAATGCACAGATTACTAGAGATTAATTAATAGGTTAAATTAATATTTAAGAGTTAGCCAATAAGAAGCTAGAGCTAATTGGGCCAAACAGTGATTTGATCAATATGGATTCTCTGTGATTATTTCTAGTTTAAGCTTCCCGGGTGGCTGAGAAGAACAAGCAGCCTCCTCCAATACCAAGTATGGCTAAGTTCTGCTTCTTTTTGTTGTTGTTTTGGTTTGCTTTTTTGAGACACTGTTTCTGTGTGTAGCCCTGGTTGCCCTTGAATGTACTCTGTAGATTAGGATGGCCTCAGGGAGCCACCTGACCCTGCTTCCCAAGTGCTTGGATTAAGGATTTGCACCACCTCTGCCCAGCTTTGTTTTGTTTTGTTTTTCTGAAGATTATAAAGCAGAAGCAGAGATTTCAGTGGGATCCTAAGCATATGGGGGTAACTAGATATTTTGACTTTAAATATTTTACCCTTTCTGCCTTCCTTCTTTCTTACTTCCCTCTATCCCTCCCTCCCTCCAATTTTCCTCCCTTCCTTTCTTCCTTTTTCTTCTTACTTCTTCCTCCCTCCCTCTCTCTTCCTTCCATAAATACATTTATGCCGCAGTGTACAAGTGTAGGTCAGATGACAACTGTGCCAGTTCCTTTCTTCTAAGGTCTGTGCCTCAGGTACTGAGTTCATATGCTCAGACTTGGCTACAAATAACTTTATGTACCAAGTCATCTCACCAGCCCCACTTATTTTTCATAAATGAACTTTTATTAGTCACTGTAAAAGTGAACCATCTTGGGGATATTAAGACAGGAGTATTGCCTGCCATCTCAGCCAGGCTTATGGATTTATTGGTGCTGGGGAAGCATTTCATCTCTGAACTATATTCTAGCCCTCAGTCTATCTTCTAGAGAGCTTTGGGATGCTTTTATCATGAAAATGTGCAAAGCACTGAGAAAGAGTTCTCTTGAGATGTTTCCTACTGTTAAGAGTTGTATGCATTTCTTCATGTGGTCAGCTCTACACTTGTTTCAATACCTGAGGTCTTCCAAGAGTCTGGGAGCAGGACAACAATGGCTGTTACTTCACACCTTATATCTTTCCAAAGACTCTGGCTCTCTTTGGGCAGAATCTGTGACATAATCGTATTTGCAATGTGGTTTTAGAGCAGCTGAGACATAAACCTGCCCCACACATGTGAAGGAAGATGGTCTCCCGCAGTGTCTCACCTCCATTTGGAAGCCTGAGACAAGTTGCTTCTGGAGAGAGAAAAACTCAGACCAGAAGCACAAATGCCCTGGTCCTTGAGTCTTCGCTCGTTGTCTATTAAACAGCTTCACAAAGAAGCTTTGTCTTCACCCAGTGACCATTGTTCACTCTCCAGAGAACGGCCTCCACCAAGTATGCAGGTAAAAATGAAGTGACACTTCCTTCAGTATGGAATCGAGTATTTTTTGGAAATGGAAGCCATTTAAGAGACCTCCAGCCCAGAAAGTGCCAGGGCATGTACATAAGTCTGGGACACCGGTGGAGACCCTCTACAACCTGGCCAACAATGCAGTGTCCTATTTACTACTCAAGGTCTTTACTTGACTGGAGGCTGAATTTTGGGTCATGGACAACCACCTGTGAGTTCCAGTGAAGGAGGGCTCATGTGCACTCTCTGGAGAAGTCAGCTTTGTTCATGACAACTGGTTCTCCTGACTGATGGAAAGAACAGCATCATAAGTCATCACACAGCAAAGCACACTGAAGGATAATCAGAACATGCCCTCCTTCCTGACACTCTTGCTTATTTCTGCTGTTTTAATTCTTTAGTATATCAGCCAGCTATTCTTTTCTTGTTCCTTGTTCCTTCAACTTTTCCCCTTGTCCTTAGCTGATCTAGGTTTTCAGACACAAGATTCGTCTTATCACTCTTAATCCCATGTGTCCACATTCCTTGCCTTACTTTACCTTGGCAAGTAGCAACTATCCTTGAGACCCTGAACTTCACCCAATGATCAACTTCATTGCTGAAATCACTTTGTTGGATATTTTATAAATGTATAATCATGACACTATTTTTATTTCATTGAAATGAAGTCTATTGTGAAATAAAACTAGGCATGAGCCACATTTCACACCTTTTTGTTACAAATTTAGAACCCAAAATCTAACAAAATCCAGTACTTTATTTCATTTTGTAAACCTTTTTATTGAGATTATAATATAATTGTGTCATTTTGTATTTATACATATTCTTAAATATCAGTTGTTCAGTCTGTATAGTGTCACTTGTATACAAGTGTTCAGAGCTGACCATTGCTATTGAATAACCAATTGGTGTGTTCTTGCCTGGGGAAGACTATTTCTCCTGCTCTCAGCATTCCTTAGTTACCTGTAGTTCTTTGTGCAGGGTTGAGGTCTCATGCCTTTCCCTTGACCACTTTTATTGAATTTGTTCTTTGACAATTTCATTATTTCTACATTGCATTCGGGTTAAGCTCACTCCTATACTCTCTTGTCTCACTCCCCACCCCTGTTCTCTCAGATCCGTTTCTCACATTCTTGTCTCTTTGTTTTGTTTGTTATCCAGAGTTTAACCAGGATCATCTATGTAACCCTGAGTTTGGAGCTATCCACTGGAGTTTGGTGGGCTGCCAGTAATTCATAACAACTTTCCTTCGTCCAGAATCTATCAGTATCTATCCATTTATAAGAGCCTTGTGGGCCCTGCCTTGATGCATGATTGACTTGAAAGGCAGTCTTGTTCAGGTCCTATGCAAGCCACCAAACCTATTAGGAGATCATGACTGCAATGGCCGTGTCATGCCTAGAAGACATTTCTCCTTTCTCCATATCTTCCCAGCTGTCACATTCTTCTTTCCCCTTTTCCGAATGTTTCCTTCCAGAAAAGGGGTGATATAAATGTCTTGGTTTTGGATATGCACTCAGCTCTCACTTTTGCTCAGCACCTTGAGCAGTTGTGAGTGCTTGTGTTCATCATCATTCGCCGCAAAGGGAAGATCTTCAATCAAGGCTGGGAGTAGAATTAGTCTAGGGTTATGAACATAATCAATACTTAGAGGAGGTCAACCAAATACATGCCTTTGGAGGTGGACCTCTTTCTCTGAAAAGTAACTGAAAGATCAAAAATGGAGAGAAATTGGGTTAGCTCAAAAAAGGAATTCTAGCAGAGGTCTCCACTCACAGACACATCTTTGGTAGATGGCTGTATCTCATGTCACTGGGGTTTCCCCTTTATGAGGTGCTTCTCTTGATCTACTGTGTTGCTCATTGTCCAATCACTGGTACCAACCTCAGTATCAACACTTCCTCATAATAGCTCTTCCATGGGAAGAACACAGTCCTCAGCTCTCCCAAAGACACCGTCTCCAGCATGGCCCATCCCCACAGCATAGGAGGAACCTCCAGGTTTCTCATGTCTCTCTCATAACAGTGTCTCAGCCCAAGCACATCACACCTTCCCCATCTATACCTTCCCAGTGGTCCTGCGTGTAACTGATATGATCCTTGACATGTGTGCACAAAGAGGTAGAAAACAGAGTGAAATTGGCAGCTGTGGTCTCTCAGAGAGAGAGAGAGAGAGAGAGAGAGAGAGAGAGAGAGAGAGAGAGAGAGAGATGTTATCTGTTCCACTCTGAAATGGGGTTGGATAAGAGAGAGGCCATGGCCTCAGTGGAGAGTCTATAGTGAGTCATCTATGGGAAAGGCCTGTGTCCCGTTATATTGCTGAGAAGGCTGAAGGGACATACACAGTAGGATAAAATGCTGGGGCTATCACAGTGTAAATAGATATGGACAAACTGTTCTAGAAGGTAGAGCAAGGGAGGAAATTTTAGAGGGACAAAATCCTTGTGAATCAGAAGATCAGCGGAGGCCTTTGCTTTTATTGTTTTCTAGAGTGTGTCTTGTTTTCTAATGCAGGCTAGCCCAAGCCTAAATTTAAACATAGTCCACACTAGCTGCAAACTCATGCAGCCTTTAATCCTCCTCCTCAGCCCACCATGTTCCTGGATTGCACGTATAAGCCACTATAGTAAGATGTGGGCATGGAGTGCATGTGCTTTAGGTTGGGCTGGGTTTAGGAAATGAGGGAATGTCACCAAATCCTGAACTTCCCAAGGCTTTAATTCCCATCCTCCGTCCTTGTGTTATTGGAGGGCACAGTCTATTCAGTTTTCTTCATATACAAGAATTACAAAAAAAAAAAAAAAAAAAGAATTACAGTGAGTGCCAATTAAGGACAGTGGACCTGCCTCTCATGGCCTCTCTGTTTTACTCTAATCATAAGTCTCAGTTTAACACGATATTCATTTAGAGAGTGGATTTTCACAAAAACATTAAACTTTAGACAAGAGAGATGTCAGATCTGACACTAAAGCCAGACGTTGCATGACTTCCTGGGCACTCACAGCACCCTTTACTGTGTTGGATGAGGACTTTGCAGTCAGCAACAGAGTAGAGATATCATTTGTCATGATAAGCGATAACCTGGATCCAAAAAAAAATCATCTAAGGTCAGAAGCCTGATTTTGAAGCTCAGCCAGGGCCAAGAGCCAGCCTCCGGCACCTTCACTGAAACTGAACTTTACCCAACTTTCCTGGGCCAGGTGTGCATGGTTAAACCTCTAATCTCCTCACAAAATAGTAGTTTATTTGATTTCTTGGGTGCCTTCCCTGACATATTATCCAGTCAGTCAGGGTTGCTCTTCCATTATAATGGCAATATTTTTCTGTGAGTCATAAGAGGAACAGCAGTGTGAGGCTTTTATTTCAGTCATTCAAAGGGGGGCAGGGGACGAGGACACTGCTGTCAAGGTCTTCCTCCAGCAAAGCAGTGAATCTCAGGAGAAACTTACTCCCTACATCCCTCCACTCCTTGTAGTCATATCTGGAGATATATTATTGTTAGAACTAGATGCTGGCTGCTGTGCTATTGGCTTATCACGTGTGTTGAAGCCTGCTACAGTTCCTACCTACATTCCTCAAGCATCATTAGTTTCAGTTAAAGAACAAACTTGTGTCAGAGAAACGATCTCAGGTGCAGACAAGGTGACAACTGATGAATAGGGCGGATATTGATCTTTCACTCAGGCAATTGAGCCCTCAGTTTACTTAGGTGACCAAAGCAACAAGAGCACATTCATCCTCCAGTGTGTAGGGCTCAGCTTCAGATCTAGTCCTTTTACCTTGTCTTCTTTGCATGCCACGACCCTTGCCTTCCTCCATCTTCAACTCCATTCCCTTAATCATTCATGTCCAAGTGCAAAATTTTACTCTTCCAAATTTTTATACGCCTTAATCAATATCTCTCCACTCAGCTTCATATGAAATAATCTTACTTTCATTTATATTACAAAATAAACAATTTATTTGTTAATTTTAATTTAAAACATAAATTATTTCTTCTTCCCACTACTCTTTCCTACCCCTTCCATTCACCCCCACCTTTTCCTTCCCAAATATACTGGGGCTGCAGACAGTGTTTGTGTGCAGCACAGTAAGACCTGAAACACACAATCGCCCACTTCAGCCGTCTTCATACCTGCAGCTCGTTTATTCAGTCACATACTGTCCCAACTATCCTTCCTCTCTGCACGTACAACTCTTTTCTGACAAACGTTACTTTCAGCTTAAACTAATTTTTATTTAATATACAGCACAGTGGGCTGCGCTGTGGTAGGTTTAAGCGTATTTGTTCTTATTTACCTTCACCCATGCTATTATGTATTTATCCAGTTTTGGTATTTGACTAATACTGGCTGCAGAGAATGCGTTTTATTATGCTTCCCCTTTTCATGTCTAATTTTATTAACTTGGATAATCTCTCTTTTTCTTTACTTTGACTGGGATTTATCAATTTTGCTTAGTTTCTCAGTCAATTCTTTGATTATTCTACATATTCTTTTATTCTCTATTTTGTTACTGTCCACCTCAACATTTATTATTTTTTGCTTTGTACTGGGTTTGGCTTCTTATTTTCTTGAGCTTTACGCTGTATAATAGATTATTTATTTGAGAGCCTGTGGAGATTTTACAGTGAGCACTTATAGCGATAACTTCCTCCTTACACTATGTTGGGCATATCCCAGAGGCTCTGATTGTCAGGGCTGTGGTCTATATTTGTTTCTAGGATGTTTTGAATTTCTGTCATTATTTCTTCAATGAAATATTGTTTTTCATTCAAAACTGTTCTGGGCTGGCACAGTGACTTGGGAGGTTGACCTCTTGGCCTCAATTTGATGCCCAGAATCCACATAGAAGTACAAAAGGAGAATTTATTACACAAAGTTGATCTCTGACTTACACATATTTGTTCTGTGTCATGCAAGGACCATGGAATAATTATGCCCACCTTCCCAAACATTAACAAAAAATTAATTTGAAGAACTATTGGCAGTTGATGGTTGCTGGAGAAATAAAAGTTACTTTTCTTTGAGGATATGGGCCTTTTAGATTGCGTAGGCCCAAGAGATGGCCACATGGCCCTGTGCTTAAGCTCAGCACTAACTAGACTCAGAAGGAAGAAATGAAGGGAGGGAGGGAAGAAGGAATGAAAGAAGCAAGAGAGGAAAGGGAAATGAAGGAGATTGGGGGGTGAGATACAGGAGTCTTGGGGGATTTAGGAGGGTGGAGTAGAGTTTGTATATGGTCAGCACACACCATCAGCCAACAGTGTAGCCAGGAAGATAACACACGTGGTTTGATTTAGAGTCCTCACAGATGCCCCATTGGTCAACACACCTTGCAGAAAAAGGGATAAGAACACTCCAAAAAAGGTAGCCAAGTAGACTTTTTGCATCTGTCAGCTGAAGTCCAGTCTCTCAGTCCCTCCCTTTCCAGTTCCTTCCAAGGAACCTATGAGGGGTTTCTCACTTCCTGTTTTAAACTTCCTGGGTTTTCTAAAGCATTACCACATTTCTCTGCCCAGAGTCCTACTGGAGCTCAGTGAGGTGATCACTGTCTGACATCTAGCACTTCAGAGAGTGAAACAGTAGGGTTGTTTGAGTTCAAAGCCACCCTAGACCACATAGTGAGGCACTGTCAAAGCAAGCAAGCAAATAGACATACAAGCTTGTCATAGTCCTTGGAGTCAGAACATGACTATCCTTTGAAAGAAATCTGTGCTCAATCCTCTGTCTTCCCAGAAACATTTATCCACACCTGACGTGCCCCTGTCCCGTGCAGGCTCATACTATACTATATCTCTATTCAGACATCTCTGAAGCTTAAAAAGACTCAAGTCTTATGAGTGAGTTAGCTGAAACATAAAGCACCATGTGTGCATTCAGGTGGGAGACATTTCTTATGCCATGACCTAACATTGATGATGAATTCACTCTCTCTCCAACTTCATGTCAGAAGGGAAAGGTTAACACTTCTTTCTGAGAGGAGTCTCATATTCTTTCTAATTCATCTCAAGCCCTGGTGCTTATGTGAATTCACAGAAATGGGAGAGTCATTCATCTGCAAGAAAATACAACAGGAGTAGCCTTGGGGACATGTGTGTAGTTATCAGGCTGGATCTCTGAGTTAAAGAGGCCATGAGAGATAGAGAAGTTCTTCCTGTAGGGTGTAAATGGACTGACTTGGGGTAAATGACTTATAGAATAATGGACACTTGTGTCTTTAGATGCAAAGAAGAGGCCAATGCTGGATATGGTATCGATGGTCCTAAGAACAGCATAGCTAAGAAACACAAACTCTGGTATTGATAGAAACACAAAGATGATCCATGAAGGAAAGGTCTCGGTGGCTTCAACAATAGACATCTTAATGTCATCCAGGATTCCAATATCCAGAGTTCTCTCCTTAAATATCTGGTCTGTGTGAGCACCCATAGCCTGGTTTGGGAACTCTTTCTTTCTCTAAGGAGGAAGTTCATCTGCTAAGGCATGTGTGAGGAAGATGAGGATGCCTGGTAGTTCAGTGTGGACCAGGCTTCCAGGACCAAGAACAAGGTGCAGTAATAAAATGAGGTTCATCCTGATCCCAAATACTGTGAAGCAGATTCATTTCTGTAACCTATGACCAGAAAACCTGAAGATAACATTAAAGTAGTATAATGCTTCCTTTTGTAGGTATATATGTTTTCAACAACACATGTGATGTGGGATTCCCAGACAAAATGTCTCATACACAATATTATTTCCTCCTATTAAAGATGGCTAGGACTGTAAAGTAGCAAAAATGTAAATTTATGTGTGACAGGGGACAATGATCACATGAATATGATTGTTCATCATCAAATATGTTCTTTATCTCCCAAAACACAAAGCCATGCAATGTACAACCCAGAAACAATGTAAAGAGTGCAGTGCTTTGAACTAATTGGGGATCCATAAATATTTGTTTCATAGAGTGGGATATTGAAGGATGCTGCCGTCCTCCAGACCTGGAACTCTTGGAAGTTTGAACAGAGTCACCCTTGGAAAGGGAGAAATATCAACAGCACTGTTATGCTGAGTATTTGACTTTATGAATTTTCAAATGAGTCTTTCTGGTTTGAAACAAAAAAAAAACCTGCAATAAATGTCCTGAGAAATCATTCAGGTTAAAGAAAAGATGGTCTCTCCTTTGTAGATACCTGTGTCTCATGTGGAGAATTTTACATATGAACAAGTAACCTTTTAACAGGTCTTATTTAGCAAAAAATAAAATAAAATAAACAGGTCCATTGGGAAGGACGTGGGAAACAGTAACAGCCCAGTTAAGGATTGGACAAAGAGACGATATCACACATCACGGTCACTTGATTTTGGATTGAATGAATCCCACCAAGACAATAAGATAAAAGTACACACATAAGACACATGTCTATACTTAATGTGCTTGACTAAATCAATTTTGATTTTGGCTTCTGCTCCTGCTTAATGATGAGAAGGAAATGCCACAAATGATTGTGACATTAAAGTAAACATTCGTAGGTCATTAAGAATGGGTTTTGTCTCCGGCTCACATACACATTTTCCCTTCTATTTTTATACTGGAACAGTTTTATTTTTCTTCTCATTGTGTCACTCATGTGTCACTATCCACAAACATCCTGAACACAATTTGTTTCAAACTCCCTACCTCTCCCACCATTTTGGATATTAACAGGTGGCATTTTTCCTTTAAGCATATCCTATCCTATTCCTTCTAGAAGCCCCTCCCAAATCTGCTCCACAGTATCACCATGCACTTATTCCAGACAACAGTACCTTCTCCAAAATGCTGCCCCATGCTCTGTACAAGATAGTGCCTTCAATTGATGGTGTCATTGTTCTCACTGATAAAATATTGTTCTTCTCACACATAACACTCGCTCACACTCACTCTCTCTGAAATCTTACATTTATTGGTTGGGCTGTATAGACTCTCAAATTAAAAGTGGCCTATACAAGACCTGGGAAAAGCATTCTCCAAAGTAAATGTGCATTTACTGCAGGTTACAGATCATAGGAGATGCCCTTAATTCCGTCTTCCACAGCTGACTGGTGTATGTTTTAATGCCTCGAAGAAAACGCCCACTGGATTTTTTTTTACCTGAATATTTCTTCTTGTGAAAGCCTGCTTCTCTTTACATAACTTGAAGTTTTAGGTGATTATAAAGCAATGAATTTTATTATGGATTTTCACACAGATGCATCATTTTACTTTGGTTATCTGTTCCCATCCATGCTCTCCTTTCCCTTCACTACAGATAGTAAATCCTCCACTTCCATGTCATACAAATATAGATAGATATATACATACATGGTGTGTATATGATAGAAAACGTGATGTTTCTCTTTCTGGGTTCAACCCTTTGTTAAATTTGATAATATCCTGGCCCATTTATCTCCATGTAAGTGACATAATTACATTCTCCTATGAATAAAACTCCGTTGTGTATGAATGCCACATTTTCTTTGTCTTGTTATCTTCTCATAAACATCCAGGCTGATTGAATAGCTTGGCTATTTTTACTAATGCTATAATAATTATGGATGTGCATGACACCTGTGTCATTCCACTATGTGCCCACATGATCTAACTGGATTTCGTAGTAATTTTGTGTTGTTTTTATTGTTTTCATTTGTTGGTTTTCTTGCTTTTTAACTTGGGGGACTGTCATATTAATGTCCACAGTTTCAGCAGTAGAAAACTCCCACAAATCAGTGGTTATATAGGCTATTTGGAAGAGTTACTTACATGCTGAATCTGTTCTCCTGACAAAACGTCAGCAGAGTTTTATCTATACTCACTTTACCATGGGTAAAGGGAAGCTCAGAGAGACAGAACAGCAGCTCCATGATAAGTCATGGTAAGTCATGAGCAGATGCTATCCCCAGGACTTGATGTCACATCTGCATGAGCCATACGTTACTCACCATATGCCATCATCCCTCCCTTTCACAAAGTAACAAGGATCCCTAACAGTTGGCAGTGTCTTGATTCACGAGAGGTGACAGCCTAGACCTTTTACACAGAAGGAGAAATATGTTTAGCTATCTGAAATGAACATTGAATGTTCAGCTAATAAAATAACTCTTTGTAAGACTCTACAGTAAGGTCTGCCAGCAATAAACTTCCTCTGGAAGTCAAAGAAGACGAGGGTCAACAGGAACCCTGCCTACAAAAGGGTGTGTGGTTGTGCACTGACCCTAGCCACTGGACCCATCAGAAACAGGTGTAAATAAAATGAAGCTGCTTAAAATTAGAAAATAAAAAAAGAACAAAAAAAGGGCTTAGGCTAAGAAAGATGAAGAAGGAGAAAGGGAAAGAATGAAAGGAGTGAGAAGAAGATGAAGAAGACAGAAGACAAAGAGGAGCAAATGAAGGAGAGAGGGCATGAAGGGGAAGAGAGTATCTTTTCAAACATCAAACTACAGTTCTGCCATC
>NW_026067909.1:18595291-18618082 GCF_014885135.2 Alexandromys fortis
CAACATGAAGCTGGTCCTGGTCTTCATGCTGGCCGCCATCCCCATTTACTGCTATGCCAGCAGTGAGTTCTGTGGAGGGTGGGCAGTGGGTTCTGTGGAGGGGTGGGCGGTGGGTTCTGTGGAGGGGTGGGCAGTAGGTTCTGTGGAGGGGTGGGTGGTGAGTTCTGTGGAGGGGTGGGTGGGGGGTTCTGTGGAAGGGTGGGTGGGGGGTTCTCTGGAGGGGTGGGTGGTGGGTTCTCTGGAGGGGTAGGAGGTGAAGACTGTGAAGGGGTGGGCTACCTTCAGACCACACACTGTTTCTGTTCTATGGGAAGAAGCAATAGTGCCTGAGCTCTAGAACTTGTCAACAGTGGCACAAAGTGTCTGATTCTATAGCCCTGAAACTCAACACTAGTCCAGATAGTCAAAGAGGCATCATAGATGCAGCGCTGGGGCTGTGTGTGATGTGTCACTACCAACCAGGAGGTCCCAAGGTGATGACATCTCTCCTGAAATCCATGGCAGTTCTTGCATTTGGATACGAGATATTTTACAGAAAATGGTAAAAAAAAATAAATGACCCTTGACCTAAGTGGGTTTGCTAAAAAAAAATTGTACTTAGTAACCATGGAAGGAGTTACTTCTTAAACTGCAGCATGAGACCTAGGAGTAAACAGTTTGTGAGCCACGACACGGACTGTCAAAGCTTGTTCTGACCCCTTCACATTGGGCCACTTACATCCTAGTCCTGCTGGTAGAGAGGAGAGTTCGCATTCCCCAAATCCACTTGAAGTAACGACAGAAGTAAAGCTTTGTTCTTGAGAATGAAGTCAGTACAAACATGTCACAAGTGCAATAGACTTTGTATAATTTGCTTTGTCTATGTCTTACTTATCTGAGAGGATGGTGCAAAATGACAAGAAGGTGGAGTTCTCAGTTGACTTGATACAAAAATCAGCGTTAACCTTGACCTCTTTCTCTTTCCCTGGCTGAACAATGACATCACTTCAAGTAAAGGAGTTTATGGTTTATGATACTTTTGATGCAGATGATAGAGTTAACGGTGACAACGGCTAATATTTATAAACTACTGTAAAATACTTCACGGGGCTTACAAAGTAACACTGAGATGCATCACGGCTACAAGAAAGAAAGACACAGCAGTTCACTGTGTCCCATCAGAACAAAGTTTCTAATTTCTTGCGTGTCATTGCTGACAAAGGTCAGCAAGGTTTGATGTCCCTTGTTGGCTTGTTAGGGGCAAGTGTGCAGAAACTAAAGGAATCTTGCAGTCGGCTTCCATTTTCTGCATGAGGTCACTTCAAGTACCAGAGTTTCTGTTTAAGTTGCTCTGTGATTCAGATGCTCAAGTTAACAGAGCAAAGCCGATACTATTCTAGCCATGATGGTTATAGCATGTTTGAACATATTCCATGATGTTCTCAAAACAGTAACAAAATGTGTCAGGCTTTGATCAAACAAAGATCCAAAATGCTTACCATACCCAGCCCAACAGCCTGCCATCTCTTCAGTGTCCTTCTCAGTGAAGGTTGTGTGAGGGTTTGGTTCTCTGTGCTGCCATGTCAGGGACAGAGTTTGCAGTTTCTGAGTGGAATCTTGCAACCTGCAGTTTCTGTCCCAGATTTGGCAGTGCCCACCACCTTTGCTAATCTGTGTCTCTACTTATACTCAGCAAGATGTTTGTGATGAGAGGTGACCACTATTGAGTTCAGACCTCCAGTGATGAATGCCATGTCTTTCCAGGTTCTGGCTGCCATGCAATGGATGATGTCATTGCACAGACTATTAACTCATCGGTGTCTGTGGCTGAGTATCAGGGTGTGGTTAAGTCATATGCACCTCTTCCTTATGACCAAAAGGCTTTGGCCAAATTGAAACAATGTTTCCTGGACCAGTCTGAGGAGACTCTCACCAATGTTAAAGTGATGGTGGTAATTATACATTTTCCCTTTTTTCTATTATATTACTATATATATATATTTGTATGACATACACATATATGCACACGCCATATATATGTACATANACAATGTTTCCTGGACCAGTCTGAGGAGACTCTCACCAATGTTAAAGTGATGGTGGTAATTATACATTTTCCCTTTTTTCTATTATATTACTATATATATATATTTGTATGATGTACACACATATATATCATATATATGTACATGCTTATGTATTTTATACATTTATATTTACATACATTTACATATACATATTTATTTATTCATATGTATGTATTTCTACTCATGAGGAAAAACATTTTCCAATGTTGTGACTGATAAGGTCCAAGCAAACATTGTCTGTGTACTATTTTTAAACAATATAATTTGATTTAGTGGTGACAATTTTTTGAGAGGAGCCATTGAAAGACACAGTGATATTCCATATTATTTTGAGGATTTTAAAATAATTAAAGAAAAATACAAAAACAAAGGAGATCGCCCAGAGATCACTCTCTTATCCATTACCTCCCAATCACACAAACACAGGTTCACTCATGCATGCACACAATTACACACATAAGCATGTCATGACACAGAGAAAGCTCTCAAATTCTTTAGTCAAAGAAAAATACACTTGACTCTTAAGTAGTCCTGCTTTGTGTCAGTGACCAGGGACCCTTGCATTTGGTACCAACTCAGTGAAAGTGCAGAAGACCCCAGTATGAGGATGTCATGACTAAGAGTGTCTATAAATAATAATAATAATAATAATAATAATAATCTCTTTGTAAGCATAAAAATGTAGCTCCAAGAATTTATCTAAAGTTTTCCTGTTTCATTTAAGCATCTCACAGGGGCCAAATCTTAGAAATCTGCCCAGTTTTAACTAAAACCACAGGAATACACAGGGCCTGAAAGTACTGGTGAGGGCTCTCTATTCGCTTCTAACAAATCTCAATTTTTAGAGCACTGAAGAATTTTTAAAAGCCACCCTTTCTGTTAAGCAAGCTTTCCATTGAGCAAGTGGTGAGAGAAAAGTAGCAGAGCAGGTCAAAGTGAGGATCATCAGATACCTTCAGCCACAGAGAGCTCTAGCTTCAGATGGGTATAGAATGAATTCCTATTGAAACAGCTGGACTGGGGGAGGTTGGAGGTTAGAGGAGAAGGAAATAAATGGGAATCTTTGAAGAAGGAGCCAAAAACATCTGGGTTTGTTAATGCTGTTGTTGTCATGGTTTCTTGTCTCTTAAATGATAGGACACATGCACCTAATTGGATTTTTGTCTGGAAGCTTTCTGGAATATTAAATAGTAATTGAAAATACTGAAAAAATAATTTTTAAAAAAATTAGATTTTTTTCTTTTCAGTATCATAATGTAAGTCACTTCCTCGTTTATTTTTCAGAATGCTGTATATGACAGTAAAGACTGTCCACAGTCTGCCTAAAAGTTCCACGAGACCTTTGGCTCACAGTAATGAAGAGAATGATCATGAGCCAGCAGCTGATACCACAAATCATAACTTTTCCTTCTTGATTTTAGCTTTCTGCCTATAAATTGCAAGACTATTGTTGGAATCTCAAAGGCATTTCTTTCTACTCATTAAATTAATTGCAAATGTCGATACTCCTTTGTGTGATCTTTTAAAACCAGGGGCTTAAGAGGCCTGCTACCCTCCACTCTGGGACACACACCCACAGCTGCCTCCCGCACAACCTTAAAGTGAGACAAAGAAAGGAGAGTGTCTCTCCCTGGACATGCTGAGTCCTCTCAGGTGAAGAGCTCAGCTACTTTCTCATCACCATCTCTATTCAGCATCCTTGGCATTATCCTGCTGGGGGTCTGAGGCTGGGATGTGCTCCCAGCCCTGCTGCCACCAGGGCTTTGTGTCTACATGAATTAGGAAATAAAGATGGCCCCACAAATGCCACTCAATGAATAGAGCTCAGCATGTAAATAGATTCAGGGAAAGAAATCATAATCATCTCAAATGAAGAAAAGGGTTTTGACGAACTTCGGAGGCTTTTTGTTTGTTTGATTTTTGTTTTCTGGGTGTTTGGGGAAGTATTTGAAATACTTCTCTTAATGGCAAAACGTCTTGATGAACATACCAATCAAAGAAATAAAGAACATAATAAATATTTCTTAGGTCAAAATTAATAAAATGAAAAACAGGATTCTAACACAAGAAAAGTAAACTGTTTCTGTGAGGGACTGAGTGAAGCCCCCAAGGAAAGACCAACAGCCATGCAAGCAGTAACAAGAGCGCTTTATTAATTCCAACACTAAGTGGCACAGGGCAACATCACAAAGAAGGTCACAACCTCCTCTTAAGCAGAGTTAGGGGAATTCCAGAAAGGAGGGATTAATGTAGGGCTGACTGGTGGGGGACAGATTAGTCTGGGGACTGATTGGTGGGAGGACTTAGTGGTTAGGAACCTTTCTGCAGTAGAGTAGGGAAAGCCGTCTTTAGCTTGCAAAAGGCTGTGAGGCATCTGCTGAGCCAGCAGAAGGGCTTTGGGGACCTGCAGAGCCAGCAGAAGACTGGGGGTATCTGCTAGTTGGTTGCCTGTAGGTAGTAGGGTTTTTTTTTGTTTGTTTGTTTGTTTGTTTGTTTTGAGAACTGCCTGTTTAGCTCTGCTCCGTTTTAGTGAACCAAAACTAAGGCTTAGATTTCTATCAGGCTACTAGGAAAGCCTGGCCTGTGCCCCTCCCCACCCACAACTCTCTCAGTTTCCTCTAATAATAAGGAGGAGAGAAGTGGGTCTGTTCTCTAAGTGCTTTTCACTGGTGTGTCTGTAGTGACTGAGCATAAGAAATGTCTCCCATAGGCTTCAGTATTTGAACACTTGGTCCCCAGTGTGGAGATGTCTGTGAAGGCTATGAAGCTTTAGGACAGTAGGTCTCCACCTTCCTAATGCTGTAGCCCTTTATACAGTTCCCCACGTTGTAGTGACCCTCACCCCCGCAACCTTAAAATCATTTTCATTGTTACTTCATAGCTGTAATTTTGCTACTGTTATGAGTCGTCATGTAAACATCTGGTATGCGGGGCAGCTGATGTGAGATCCCTGTGATCGGGGTCGCGACCCACAGGTTGAGAACCACTTTTGGCAGAAGACATCACTGAGAAGATCTGAGGTTTTAAAGCCTGGCCCCACATCATATTTCCCTTCTTCACAGATGAAAATGTGCTCATTCTTGTTCCTGTCCTGCTGGTATGTCACTCTTGCCTGTCACCTTCCCTTCCTGCTGTGATGGACTTTGTCACTCTGAACTTTAAACCAGAATGAACCCATTCTTTCCTAACTTGCTTCTTGTCAGAGAACTTTATCACAGAAACTGAAAACTAACTGCTAGAGTTGCCTGGACTTTTAGCCAAGAAAAACAGCATAAAAAGAAACACAATACAAATAACATAGGAAGAAATCAACTGTCCCTGTTTGAAGATGATATGACTCAATAATTAAAACAGTCTCTACCAGAAAACTCTTGGATCAGGGACACTCTACTAGAGAATCACTAGAATGTGAAACAGAATGTGCAAGACCCGGCAGCATTTCTATACACCCCTAAGGAACACATGGAGAGGGAATTTAGAATACAATGCCATTCAAAATAAATGCCTGTAGATGTGCCTGCCCTACATGCATTGCTATTAACGTGATAAAATATCCTGACAAAGACAGCCCAAGGGGGAAAAGGTTTATTTTAACACAGTTCCGAGTTACAACTCTTCATTGTGGTGTAGTTAGAGTTACAGAACTTGCAGTAGTTAGATGCATCACACCATGCTCAAGAGCAGGAAGTCCCAAATGCACGCATGCTCACTGCTTCTCTGTTGTGCTCGGGCTGATTTCTCACTCATACAGTTCAAGGTTCTCTGCCTAGGAAAGGGTGCTGCGTACAGTGTCTGGGACTTCCCGCATCTGCTACCCCAATTAAGACATCTTCCCTTAGACATCCACACAGGACACCCAACATAGACAATACCTCACTGAAACTATGCTCCAGGTGAGCGTAGACTGTGTCAGTGTGAAAACCCCCTAAACGAAGAGGTGTAGGATTCCCACCATGAAACCTTTAATGCTTTGAGGGAAGAAAATGAGTAAGACGTTAGAAGCTAGGGAAAACAGCTATTCTCATGAATCAGCAGGATAAATGTTGTTAAATATCCATATTACTGAGAAAGGCTACAGATTCATTGAAATTCCTATCAAGATTCCAGAAACTAATCTTTAAGGAAATAGGAAAAAGATCCCATATTTGAATGGAAAAACCAGAGCCCCTGATTATCCTAAACAATCCATAGCAAAAGGAACAATGTTATTCTTTGGGTTCACCTTCTTATTTAGCTTCTCTAGGATCACAAATTATAGGCTCAATGCCTTTATTTATGGCTAGAATCCACTTATGAGTGAGTAAATAGCATATTCATCTTTTTGGGTCTGGGTTACCTCACTCACGATAGTGTTTTCTATTTCCATCCATTTGCATGCAAAATTCAAGATGTCATTGTTTTTTACCACTCGGTAGAACTCTAAAGTGTATATGTGCCACACCAGCTTGTTCCTTGAGCAGCTGAAGAAAGGGCACCTGAACTGGCCCTGTCCTATAGCCACACTGATGAATATCTTGCATATCACCATAGAACTTTCATCTAGTGATGGATAGAGATAGAGACAGAGACCCACATTGGAGCACCGAACTGAGCATCCAAGGTCCATATGAAGAGCAGAAGGAGGGAGAACATAAGCAAGGAAGTCAGGACCACGAGGGGTGCGTCCACCCACTGACATAGTGGGACTGAGCTGATTGGAGATCACCAAGGCCAGTTAGACTGGAACTGATGGAGCATGTATTCAAACCGGACTCTCTGAATGTGGCTGATGGTGGAGGCTGACGGAGAAGCCAAGGACAATGGTGCTGGGTTTTGATTGTACTGCATGGACAGGCTTTGTGGGAGCCTAGTTTGTTTGGATGCTCACATTCCTGGACCTAGGGGGAGCAGGGAGGACCTTGGACTTCCCATAGAGTAGGGAACCCTGATTGCTCCTTGGCCTGGAGAGGGAGGGGGAGAGGGAAAGGGAGGGGAGGTAAATGGGAAGAGGGGAGGAGGTGGAAATTTTCAATTAAAAATATATAAAAATAAAAATTAAAAAAAGAACAATGCTAAAGGTGTCAGGTTTTCTCATTTCCAATTGAACTCCTGGGCTATGGTGCTACAACCAGCATGGGACTGGTATGAAAAGGGATGTAACCAATGGAATATATTAGAAGAGTCAAAAATAAAACACTCATCAACAGCCTTACAATTATTGTGTCAAAATATGTTAGAGAAGAAAAATACTAATAAATTTGGGTATCCCTCATCAAAGAAGCCTCTCTTTTTTTTCACTTTCTTTTTTTTATTTTTTATTTTTTTTTTTAGTTGTTGAAAAAAAAATTTCACCTCCTCCCGGTTTCCCATTTCCCCTCCACGCACACTTGCCCCCTTCCCCCACTCTCCTGCCCCTCTCCCCCTCCCCCCCACTCCATTCCCACTCCCTCTCGAGAATGAAGAGCAGTCCAGATTCCCTGCCCTGCGGGAAGTCCAAAGTCCTCCAACTTCTATCCAGGATCAATAAGGTGAGCATCCAAACAGGCTAGGCTCCCACAAAGCCAGTTCATGTATTAGGATCGAAACCTAGTGCCATTGTCCTTGGCTTCTCATCAGCCTTCATTGTCCGCCATGTTCAGAAAGTCCAGTTTCATCCCATGCTTATTCAGTCACAGTCCCGCTGGCCTTGGTAAGCTCCCAATAGATCAGTTCCACTGTCACAGCAGGTGGGTGCACCCCTCGTGGTCCTGACTTCCTTGCTCATGTTCTCCCTCCTTCTGCTCCTCATTTGGATCTTAAGAGCTCAGTCCGGTGCTCCAGTGTGGGTCTCTGTCTCTATCTCCATCCATCTCCAGATGAAGGTTCTATGGTGATAAGCAAGATATTCATCAGTATGGCTATAGGATAGGGTCATTTCAGGTTCCCTCTCCTCAGTTGCTCAAGGTACTAGCTGGGGACATCTCCCTGGACACCTGCGAGCCCCTCTAGAGTAAAGTATCTTGCCAACCCTAAGATGGCTCCCTTAATTAGGATATATATTTCTCTGCTCCTGTGTCCACCCTTCCCCCAAGCTCCCCCCATTCTCCCCTTCTCACGTTTCTCACCCCATTTCCCCTTAGCCCATGCCACCTCACCCCCAAGATCCCAGGTTTTGCCCGGCAATCTTGTCTACTTCCCATATCCAGGCGGATGACTATATGTTTTTCTTTGGGTTCACCTAAAGAAGCCTCTCTTACAACAGGTGGAAACCATTCCAGAAAACCGCAGTTGGACATAATGCAGAGATCAACTGCCATGGGAAGCTCAGCCTCATCTACATAACTCCTGCATCTCTGGCTCAGAAATATTTTGAAAAGTGAGCAGGAATTTTGGAAGAGTTAGAACCAAATGGAATATGCTGTGAATCAGACTCTCCTAGGAATATCTGCATAAGCAAGATAAGAACAATGGCAATATCGATGGACAAACTAACATGGAAGGGAGAAGATTCTATGAGGCTCCCCGATCTAGACAGGAAACCATAGGTAACCAGTGTCTGCTGGAATTAATTGCCTTTCCCAGGGATGAGCCCCAATACAAAGTGGTCATCTGAGAAGCCACACACAGAAACAACAAAAACAGACTCACTCAGGAAAGTAAAAGTTAGTAGTGGCCTAGATGTCACCTGATTTAGTTGGGTCTGATTGCTGCCTCTAGTAAACTTTAAAAGTTTAATGGAATTTGCTTTCTAATCAGACATAAAATTAAATATAAGTGATATAATTAGAGAATTATCCTGTTTCCTGAAAGTCAATTACACTGTCATTGATTACACATTTAATATATGCTAATGCTGTATGAGAAGAGAACAGGGAGCCTCATAGAATTTCAAGAAGCATGAAGGAGAAGAAAGTGGCAAGGGATGAAGGTCGTGGAAATGTCAAGAAAAAAAAAACTGCTGAGGGAGAGTCACTGTGCCTGGGAGATCAAAAAGCTCAAGGTAAGGGCCAGGAAAGCACATCAAATATGGACTTAAGGAAATGGAGATGATTTTAATATTTCTATTCATAATGACTTAGATGCAGCAAGGAGAAGGGAACTGACAAGAAGCAAAAGGCTCAAGCAGAAAACTGTGGGTCTTGCACATGGGTCAGCACCGGGTCCACATGGCACACACTAGAGTCAAGGACATAGTGTTCCTCTCTATCATGCAGGACCATCTCTGGGCATCAGGCTATGGAGGTAAATCCGGAGCCAGGACAGTGGGTTTCTGCATTCTCTCTGCCTGCTAATCACTGGGGATTCATCATAAATGCACATCTCAATTTTGGAAAAATAATTGGGAACAGCTGACATTTACATTGCACCCATGCCTTGTCAGTCATCATCCCAAGGATGTTGCACATGTAGCTCATTTATGTCCCACAACTCTGTGCTTTTTGTCTTTTAAAAGAGCAGAGAGCCTCAAGTCCACAAAGATATTGTGACTGAGTTCTCCTCACACGTGTACCTTCTTTTTGGAAACAGTGAGGGGAAAGGGCTGCAAATTTCTCAAAGACCAGAAGCAGGCTCCACCCAGCAGAGTCCTTATCCACCTTCCAGGTGCCCTGGGAATGACAGAATACACTTCCTGTAGTGAGAGGTCTCTGGCCTCCTGGAGCTATCTCCACGTTTTCTCTGAACATATGTTTATCTCCCTCATTTCTTGAGTATCTCCAAATTCAAACTGTCTGTTGTCTCCTCAAAGTCCCCGCTGTAGTCTGGTGGAAAGGCTCACACATGAAATCCAGCATATGGGAGACTGAAACAGAAGGATTATACAAGTTTACATAAACTTCAGCCTTGTAGTATAGGTTGGACACCTGCCTGGGCTACTGAATGAATCCCGATCTCAAAACAAACAAACAAACAAATGGGAAACTATAGGCAATCTCTGATCCCGAGACAGCAGAAATATTTTCTCTCTATTCTAACTCCCAGAGCTGTCTATCCTTTTCTATCTTTCTGTCATATTAGTTGTATATTCTACTGAATGTCTCTTAAAATGAGAAAAGATGGTTTTTTAAAAAAATAAGAAAATTTTAAAAATACACACGACATTACATTAAGAGTAAGATTTTTGAAAGATCCATAGTTGTGCGAGTAGGAAAGGGATCAAAGCAGGTAATAGGGTAGATAAACTGATGATATATTGGATATATTTATGAAATTGTCAAAAATTAAACTTTTAAATTAAAAAGAATTTATTAAGGTATTAAGGTGTATTTTCAAAATCAAGTCAGCACACAACACTAAAACACTGTGTGAGGAAGGTTCTTTCTCAGTTGTTTTGAGTTCACCTTTGAGGCCGAGGTCCTCACTTCTGCCCCAGTCAGTTCTGATAGGAGATGGTAATGGACCACGCTTAGAGAAATCACAGCAGCCCCTTTCACTCTTCTCAGCCCTCCAGACCCACATGCAGACATATCAAGGGAAAAGCCAGCCACCTGCAGGAGCACCTCATCGGTGGTGGGCGGGGTGAAGTATGTGTGTGATGAGTATGGGTTTCTCTGTTAGAGAGGGGCATGAGGAATCTGGAGCTCTTCCTGTGCTGTGTAGAAGGGCCAGACTGGGGATTCTGGCTCTGAGGAAAGCCAAGGGCTGAGTTCTTCCCTGTGGAAGGGATTGAGGAATGACTGATGCTTCAGGGAAGTGGGGCATGTAAGGGAGTCCAAACATGAAGCAGCAAAGCCAAAGCAAGAAAGCAGCTAGCAAAGAAAATATATCAATGGATCCTCCTGCAACCTTGATGGAACTCTGAAACACAGTTTGATACAATATAGAGAGGACCAAGAGGTGAGTGACCAGCTAACCATTGGAACACCCCACTCTCTAGGACCTCCATAGTGGTGCAAAATCCCCCATTTCCCAACTGACTCGGCTTCTCTAGCCAGCCAATAGGAGAGTTTCCTACAGGTAGGCTGCCCCAATACCCACTCCCATCCATCGGACTCTGCAAGATCCTAGCCCCATCCAGTGACCAAACTTGCCTATCCTCCTGCAACCTCAGTAGAACTCTGAAACACAGCTTACTACAATATGGAGAGGACCAAGACCCAGCAGGAGAGATTCCTTCTGAGAGGGCCAAGAAAGAAGACCAAGTGAGGAACTCTAAAGCACAAGCTGTGACTGCACAGAGTGGATCAAGAGAGCAAACCAGGAAAGAAGACCAAGAAAGTAGGCTGAGAGAGACTGGAAAGGCTCCCTGAGTCAGAAACATTGACAGTACAAAACAAACCAAAAACAATTCCCAAAGACTCAGACAGGCACTGCAAGGATTAGACCAAGACACAAAGACACTGCCAGCATCAACTGAAGGAAGAGATGGGTAGGAACCAATGAAAGAATTCATCCAACAACCCAAAAAGCAACATGGTAACACCAGAACCCGTGGTCACACAACAGAAAAGCATAATTATCCTAACCCAGAAGAAGCAGAAGAGAACGATTTTAAATTTAACTTTATGAAAATGATGGAGATCTTTAAGGAGGAAATGAAAATCTCCCTTTAAGAAATAGAGGAAATGACAAACAAAAAATTCAAGGAAGTAATGAATCTCTCAAAGAAACCCAAGAAAATCAAGAACAAACAAACAAACAGGTGAAGCAAACAGTTCAAGACTTGAAAACTGAAATAGAGACAATAAAGAAAACACAAACCAAGGAAATTCTGGATATAAAAAATCTGTGTAAATGAACTGGAACTACAGAAGCAAGTGGATATGGAATTCCCCTCTGTATGCTGTGAATTCCACTGGTAAATAAATAAACTACATTGTCCTATTGATAGGGTAAAATATAGGTAGTTGAGAAAAACTAAACTGAATGCTAGGAGAAAGAAGGGCAGAGACAGGAGAAGTCATGTAGCCCCTCTGAAGACAGACACTGGAACTTTAGCTGGTAAGCCACAGTCATGTGACAATACACAGATTAATAGAAATGGGTTAAATTAATATGTAACAATTAGCCAATAAGAAGCTAGAGCTAATGGACCAAGCAGTGATTTCATTAATACAGTTTCTGTGTGATTATTTTGGTTCTGGGTGGTGGGATGAATAAGAGACCACAACAAATTGGCACCCATGTGGCCAACTAAAATTCACTTAAAACCTGAGAGAGTTTGGGGAGAAACTCTAGGCAAAAGAAAGAAAGAAAGAAAGAAAGAAAGAAAGAAAGAAAGAAAGAAAGAAAGAAAGAAAGAGTAAAGCGCAGCTTAATGTGGCAGCTTCTTTAAGAGAGGTTTTCCTGATTCAGTGGTATCAGAAAAAAAGGATGAGCTGTTTTGAAACTGCAGCTTTTTGGTTGGCCAGCACAAATGGCTGTGGCTCTTTCATGAAGTCCAGCCTCAGGGCATTTAAATGGGTTTTGTGTGCAGACTGCTACAGTTGCTTAATGTCTTAGACCCACTGTGTGCCTAAAAATGGGGCAATGTATATGACCCTCAGTGGCAGTGAACAGCTCAGCCATGCCGGGCTGGGTGGAGCAAGCAGGCAGGGCTATATATATCCTGGCAATGCCACAGCTTTGATTCTTAAGAAGCATTTAAAATTTTAAGAAGTGCTTCCGATCAGAAAATAATTACAGATAGACAATAAGACAAATTCAGGTGGAAAAGCCCTCTAAATTGGTCACAGTGTTGGTTAAATGTACATAGGCTTGGGAGAAAGACGAAAAAGAATAAAGATAGTTATAAAAGCAGTAAATAGTTTTTAAAAAGGTAAATTCTTTAAGAAGAGTATAGACACTCATAGATTAAAGAAATAAAGAAAATAAACCGCATAAAAATGAAATACACATACACAGTCTGGATTATGTATAATTATTGTGGTTTCCTTGAATTTTTGACTATAAAGGAGCTAAGTAACCAGCATATATACTTTAAAAGTATTTTGTCTTCAAAATACAGATCTAAGGATATGTTGCTTTAGAAAAGAGGTACTGCTTTTGTATCCACAGAGGATGAAAACCTGTGGATTCATTCAAGAATAATGTGCTTTGATGCACCAAGAGCCCCTTAAAAATCACCATGAGCACGCTTAAAATTATTTCACCTTACAAAATGCAGGAAGCAGTTTGGAGAGAACTATTCCCATATTTCCAAATATTGTTCATAAATGTTTGTTTACATAGAAAGGGAGTTATGCTATAGAGATGGATACTTTGCATTGGTATGGAACTTGGATTTTTGATAGAAAATTAGGGTCAATATTGTTATATTTATATTTCTACTCTTGATTAAGGTATTGTGTTTGTGAATCTCATTTAAAAATGTAATTAATGTACAATTAAGAAATATAAGTTGACAGAAAATCATCTATAATTGTCAACCTTGTAGTCATGTTAGTAAGGTTTTCTAGATATATAAAGATATATTTCTGTAGGTATTCTTCAATTCTTTCAGAGACCTTCAAAATATGACATTTAAAATGTTTTAAGAACATAGGACTTTTCATGACATTTAGACACATATGCTTCTGACAGCTCCACACTGCTTCAAAAGGAAGATGGGCATTGAAGAAGTTCCTTATGGAGTTGGTTAACTATTTGGGAAAGAAACTGCTCTTGTCTGGACTTCCTAATGAACTGGGCATGCAAAACCCACAGAGAAATGATGACTGAACTTGCCTAAAGTTGAGACAATCCTTCGGGTTTCGATTCATGAAAGAGTCTACCAGACATTCTGCAGGACACAGAAGAAAGTGACTGACAAACTATCAATATAAGTGGATCTGTCTTTGAAATTTCCTGCCTTCTGGAAAAGTCTGCTGGAGACTATAGGCCTGTAGGCTAAAGATGAATGTTCCAGTAATACAGAAGACCTTCAGATGACTGTAAAGGCAGAAATAAGTCCCTGTCGATTCTAGAGTTTTGGAAGCTGCTTACAATGCACTTCCTCTTTCTTAGGTAATATTATCTCCTTCTGGAGTCTTTGATGGAGTTGAAGAGTTGATAGTTATAGTTTTCCTTAGTTATAATAAAAGATAAAGTAGATATAAGTGTTGTAACTATAATTCTTGTTGGTACTTGTCTTGCTATGTTAAAGTTAAAGCCTTCCTTTTTATATAAACAGAAATGGGGAGGTGATGTAGGATTCACAATGCTGTGAACACCATTGGTAAATAAAGAAACTGCCTTGGCCTGATGATATGGCAGAACATAGGTAGATAGGAAACTAAACTGAATGCTGGGAGAAAAAGGGCAGAGGCAGTAGAAGCCATGTAGTGCCACTGGGAAAGATGCCGGAACTTTACCCAGTAGGCCACAGCCACATGGACAGGTCAAGCAGACAGAAACTTAACAGAGAAATAAGAGAACTAACATACCATGACTCAAATGGAGTTAACAGACATCTATAGAACATTTCACTCAAGCACAAAAGAATATACCTTCTTCTCAACACCTAATGGACCCTCTCTGAAACTGACCACATATTTGGTAACAAAGCAAACCTCAAAAAATACAAAATAACTGGAGTAACCTCTTATTGTATCTTTTGGATCACCATGGTTTAAAATTAGAATTTAACAACCCTGCTTTCGGGCTGGAGAGATGGCTCAGCGGTTAAGAGCACTGCCTGCTCTTCCAAAGGTCCTGAGTTCAATTCCTAGCAACCACATGGTGGCTCACAACCATCTGTAATGAGGTCTGGTGCCCTCTTCTGGCCTGCAGGCATACAAGCAGACAGAATACTGTATAAATAATAAATAAATAAATATTAAAAAAAAAAACCTGCTCTCAGAAGGCCTAAAAACTCATGTAAATTGAACTGTGAACTATTGAAACACCCCTGGGTTAGTAAGAAATAAAGAAAGAAATTAAAGACTTCCTAGAATTCAACAAAAATGAAGACACATACCCAACTGACAAGACACTATGAAAGCAGTGCTAAGAGGAAAGTTCATAGCACTAAGTGCCCACATAAAGAAAACAGAAAAAACTCACTTTAGAGACATAACAGCACACGTGAAGACTTAACAGCACACCTGAAAGCTCTACAAAAAAGAAGCAGACTCACCCAGGAGGAGTAGAACACAGAAAAAAAATCAAATTTGAGGGCTGAAATTACCAAAATAGAAACACAGAAAACAATCCAAAGAATCAATGAGACAAAAAGTTGATTCTTGGAGAAAATCAACAAGATTGACAAACCCCTATCCAAAGTAATCAAACGGCAGAGAGAGAACATGCAAATTAACAAGATCAGAAATGAAAATAGGGACATAACCAAAGACACAGAGAAAATTTGGAAAATCATTAGGTCTTACTACAAAAGCATGTATAACACAAAATTGGAAATGTGAAAGAAATGGACATTTTTTATATTTATGTCATATACCAAAATTAAATCAAGACCAGGTGAACAATTTAAATAAACCTATAAGTCTCATGGATTTAGAAGCTGTCATCAAAAACCTCCCAACCAAAAAAAGCCAGTGCAGAATTCTACCAGAATGTCCAAGAAGAGCTAATACCTATAATGTGTTTCACAAATAAAAACAGAAGAGTCCTTAATGTGTTTCACAAATAGAAACAGAAGAGTCGTTGCCAAACTCCTTTTATGAAGCTACAGTTACCCTGACACCAAAACCACATAAAGACTCAACCAAGAAAGAGAATTACAGACCAATTTCATTCATGAACATGAATGCAAAAATTCTCAATAAAATACTGGCAAACCAAATCCAAGAACACATCGAAAAAAATCATCTATTGTGACCAAGTAGGCTTCATCCCAGACATGCTGGGCTGGTTCAACATACAAAAATCTATCAATGTAATCCATCATATAAATAAACTGAAAGAAAAAAAACCATATGTTCATTTCATTAGATGCTAAAAAAGCATTTGACAAAGTTCAACACCGCTTTATGATAAAGGTCTTGGAGAGAATATGGATACAAGATTCATACCTAAATATAATAAAAGCAATATACAGCAAGCCAACAGCTGATATCAAATTAAATGGAGAGAAACTCAAAGCAATTCCACTAAAATCAGGAACAAGACAAGGCTATCCACTCTCTCCATACCTTTTCAATATACTGCTTGAAGATCTAGCGATAGCAATAAGACAACAAAGAGATCAAGGGGATTCGAAATGGAAAGGAAGAAGTCAAACTTTCGTTATTTGCAGATAATATGATAGTATACATAAGCAACCCCAAAAACTCCACCAAAGAACTCCTACAGCTGATAAACACCTTTAGTGGCATGGCAGGATACAAGATCAACTTCAAAAAATCAGTAGCCCTTCTATACACAAAGAAAAAATAAGCAGAGAAGGAAATCAGAAAAACATCACCTTTCACGATAGCTACAAATAGCATAAAGTATCTTGGGATAACTCTAACAAAGGAAGAAAAAGATCTATTTAACAAGAACTTTAAGACTTTGAAGAAAGAAATTGAAGAGGATACCAGAAAATGGAAGGATATCCCATGTTCTTGGATTGGGAGGATCAACATAGTAAAAATGGTAATTATATCAAAAGTAATTTATCGATTTAATGTAATCTCCATCAAAATCCCAACCAAATTCTTCTCAGATCTTGAGAGAACAATAATCAACTTTATATGGAAAAACAAAAAACTCAGGATAGGCAAAACAATCCTGTACAATAAAGGAATTTACAGAGGCATTACCATTTCTGATTAAAAACTCTAATACAGAGCTAAGTAATGAAAACAGCTTGGTGTTGGCACAAAACAGAGACATTGACCACTGGAATCGAATTGAAGACCCAGATATTAATCCACAAACATATGAACACCTGATATTAGACAAAGGAGCTAAAATTATACAATGAAAGAAAGAAAGCATCTTTCACAAATGGTGTTGGCATAACTGGATGTCAACCTATAGAAGAATGAACATAGATCCATATCTATCTCCATGCACAAAACACAAGTCCAAATGGATTAAAAACCTCGATATAAATCTGACCACACTGAACCTGATAGAAGAGAAAGTGGGAAGTAGTCTGCAACATATGGACACAGGAGACCACTTCCTACATATAACCCAAGTATCACAGACAATAAGAGCAACAATAAACAAATGTGACCTCCTGAAACTGAGAAGCTTCTGTAAAGCAAAGGACACTGTCATTAAGACAAAAAGGCATCCTACTGAATGAGAGAAGATTTTCACCAGCCCTGCATCAGACAAAGGCCTGATCTCCAAAATATGTAAAGAATTCAAGAAACTAGACTTTAAAATTCTGAATAACCCAATTAAAAAATGGGGTACTGAACTGAACAGAGAATTCTCAACAGAAGAAATTCAAATGGCCAAAAGATACTTAAGGTCATGTTTAACTTCCTTTGCAATCAGGGAAATGCAAGCCAAAACTACTTTGAGATACCATCTTACACCTGTCAGAATTGCTAAAATCAAAAACACCAATGATAACCTATGCTGGAGAGGATGTGGAGTAAGGGGAACACTCATCCATTGCTGGTGGGAATACAAACTTGTGCAACCACTTTGGAAATCAGTGTGGCAGGTTCTCAGGAAACTGGGAGTCAACCTATCTCAGGATCCAGCAATTCAACTCTTAGGAATATACCCAAGAGATGCCCAATCATACTACAAAAGCATTTGTTCAACTATGTTCATAGCAGCACTATTTGTAATAGCAAGAACCTAGAAACAACCTAGATGCCCCTCAATGGAAGAATAGATAAAGTGTGGCACATATACACATTAGAGTTATACTCAGTGGTAAAAAAAAAAATGACATATTGAATTTTGCATGCAAATGGATGGAAATAAAAAACACTTTACTGAGTGAGATAACTAGACCCATAAAGATGAATATGGTATGTACTCACTCATTAATGGATTCTAATCATAAACAAAAGACATTGAGCCTATAGTTCATGATCCTAGACAACCAAAATAATAAGGTGAACCTAAAGAAAAACATATATTTATCCTGAATTTTGGAAGTATATAAGATTGTAGGGCAAAAGTTTGGAGTATGGGGGTGGGGTAGGGAAAGGGAAGATGGGGAGAGAGAAGGAAGAAGGGGCAGATTGGGGAGAGCTTGGGGGAGTGGGATGGTTGAGATGGAGGAAGGGTGGATACGGGAGCAGGGAAGAAGATATCTTAATTAAGGAAGCCATTTTAGGGTTGTCAAGAGACTTGGCTCTAGAGGGTTTCCCAGGTGTCCAAGGGGATGTCTCCAGCTAGGTCCTTGGGCAGCAGAGAAGAGGGTACCTGAACTGGCCTTCTTCCATAGCCATACTGATGAATATTTTACATATCACCAAAGAACCTTCATCAATGATGAGTGGAAATAGAGACAGAGACCCACATTGGAGCACTGGACTGAGCTCCCAAGGTTCAGATGAAGAGCAGAAGGAGGGAGAAGACTAGCCAGGAAGTAAGGACCGCGAGGGGTGCGTCCACCCACTGAGACAGTGTGACTGAACTAATGGAAGCTCACCAAGGCCAGCTGGCCTGGGACTGAACGAGCATATGATCAGACCAGACTCTCTGAATGGGGCTGACAATGAGGGCTAACTGAGAAGCCGAGAAGCCAATGATAATGGCACTGGCTTTTGATTCTACTGCATGTACTGGCTTTTTGGAAGCCTAGTCTGTTTGGATGCACACCTTCCTAGACCTGCGTGTAGAGGGGAGGGCCTTGGACTTCCCACAAGGCAGGGAACACTGACTTCTTTTAGGACTGGAGAGGGAGGAGGCGTAGGAGGGAAATGAAAGGAGGGGAGGAGGTGGAAAATTTTAATAAATAAATAAATTTTTTAAAAAAGAAAAGAAAATGGAGAAAGCTCACATTAGAGACTTAACAGCACACCTGAAAGCTCTAGAAAAAAAGAAGCAGATTCACCCAATAAAATAGAAACAAAGAAAGCAATGCAAAAAAAAAATCAATGAGACAAACAGATGGTTCTTTGAGAAAATCAACAAGATAAATAAAACTATAAAAACTAATCAAAAGGCAGAGAGACAACATCCAAATTAACAAAATCAGAAATGAAAATGGGGAACATAACAACAGATACTGTGAAAATCCAGAGAATTATTAGGTCATACTACAAAAACTTGTACTCCACAAAATTGGAAAACGTAAAAGAAATGGGCAATTTTCTGGATAGATACTATATACCAAAATTAAATCAAGACCGGGTGAAAAATTTAACTAGACCTATAAACTGTAAGAAAATGAAGCTGTCATCAAAAACCTCCCAACCTAAAAAAGCCCAGGGCCAGATGGTTTGGATTCTACCAGAACTTACAAGAAGAACTAATAGCTATACTCCTCAAAGTGTTCCACATAATAGAAACAGAAGAAACGTTGCTAAACTCTTTTATGAGGCTACAGTTACCTTGATATTGAAAACACAAAGACTCAATTAAGAAAGAGAATTACAGGCCAATCCCACTCGTGAAGATAGATGCAAAAATACTCAGTAAAATGCTTGCAAACTGAATGTAAGAACACATCAAAAAATCACCCAGTATGATCAAGTTGACTTCATCCCAGAGATGCAGGGCAGATTCAGCATACTAAAATCTATGAATGTAGTCCATCATATAAATAAACTGAAATAAAAAACATATAATCATTTTATTAAATGCTGAAAAAGTATTTGACAAAATCCAACACCGCTTCATGGTAAAGGTCTTGGAGAGATCAGGGATACAAGGAACATACCGAAACATAATAAAAGCAATATACAGAGATATGACAGCCAACATCAAATTAAATGGAGAATAACTCAAATGATTTCACTAAAATTAGGAACAAGACAAGGCTGTCTACTATCTCCACATCTCTTCAACATTGTTGTTGAAGTTCTGGCTATAGCAATAATACAACAAAAGGAGATCAAGGGGCTTACACAGTATGGCCGGCGACATTAGTTAGCACTTGCTCAACTCTCTCTAACGAAAAAGCAGCGGACTACAAGAGACTGAACTGTATCTGCCTCTATTTCCAATAGACTCACGTTCAACTTTCGCTCACAAAAATAGCTGGGAAAATTTTATTAGTCCGTTTTTAAAAAAAAAAGTTAACATTCCTGGGGCAGCTGAGGACAGAGAACCTGAAATGACCCTATCCTATAGCCATACTGACGAATATCTTGCATATCACCATAGAACCTTCATCTGGAGATGGATGGAGATAGACACAGAGACCCACACTGGAGCACTGGACTGAGCTCCCAATGTCCCAAGGAGGAGCAGAAGGAGGGAAAATATGAGCAAAGAAGTCAGGACCACGAGGGGTGCACCCACCCACGGAGACAGTGGGGCTGATCTATTGTGAGCTCACCAAGGCCAGCTGGACTGCGACTGAAAAAGCATGGGATAAAACCGGACTCTCTGAATATGGCGGACAATGAGGGCTGCTGAGAAGCCAAGGACAATGCCACTGGGTTTTGATCCTACTTCATGTTCTGGCTTTATGGGAGCCTAGCCAGTTTGGATGTCCACCTTCCTAGACCAGGATGGAGCGGGGAGGACTTTGGACTTTCCACAGGGCAGGGAACCCTGACTGCCCCTCAGACTGGAGAGGGAGGGGGAGAGGAGTGGGGGGAAGGGGAGAGGAGAGGAAGGTGGGGGGAAAAGGGAGACGGGGAGGGAAATGGGAGGCGGGGAGGAGGCGGAAAAATTTTTTTTCAATAAAAAATTATATTTAAAAAAAAAAGGAACCTGAACTTTAGTAACACAGCTGGAACAATTCGCAGCGGCGGCGGGAGCGGCAGGAGAAGAGATTTAATTTAGTTGCTTTTCTGTGGTTGTTGGTTGTTCACTAGTCTCACGGTGATGGAAGCTGCACATTTTTTCGAAGGGACCGAGAAATGCTGGAGGTCTGGTTCTCCAGGCAGCAGTCCGACGCCAGCCAGGGATCTGGGGATCTTCGCACCATCCCAAGATCTGAGTGGGGTGTCCTTTTGAAGGATGTGCAATGCTCAATCATAAGTGTGACAAAGACTGACAAGCAGGAAGCTTATGTACTCAGTGAGAGTAGCATGTTTGTCTCCAAGAGACGTTACATTTTGAAGACATGTGGTACCACCCTCTTACTGAAAGCACTGGTTCCCCTGTTGAAGCTTGCTAGGGATTACAGTGAGTTTGAATCAATTCAAAGCTTCTTTTATTCTCGTAAGAATTTCATGAAGCCTTCTCACCAAGGGTACCCACACCGGAATTTCCAGGAAGAAATCGAGTTTCTTAATGCAATTTTCCCAAATGGAGCAGCATATTGTATGGGACTATGAACTCTGACTGTTGGTACTTGTATACTTTGGATTTCCCAGAGAGCCGAGTAATCAGTCAGCCAGATCAAACCCTGGAAATTCTGACGAGTGAGCTTGACCCAGCAGTTATGGACCAGTTCAACATGAAAGATGGTGTTACTGCAAAGGATGTCACTCGTGAGAGGGAATTCGTGACCTGATACCAGGTTCTGTCATTGATGCCACACTGTTCAATCCTTGTGGCTACTCGATGAATGGAATGAAATCGGATGGAACATACTGGGCTATTCACATCACTCCAGAACCAGAATTCTCTTATGTTAGCTTTGAAACAAACTTAAGTCAGACCTCTATGATGACCTGATCAGGAAGGTTGTGGAAGTCTTCAAGCCAGGAAAATTTGTGACCACTTTGTTTGTTAATCAGAGTTCTAAATGTCGCACAGTGCTTTCTTCACCCCAGAAGATTGAAGGATTTAAACGTCTTGATTGCCAAGGTGCTATTCAATGATTACACTTTTGTTTTTACCAGTTTTGCTAAGAAGCAGCAACAACAGCAGAGTTGATTAAGAAAAATGAAGAAGAAAAAAACGCAAAAAGAGAAGACACACAGGAGGTGGTGGCTGCTTTCTAGATTTTGATCCTGGGAGCTGTGTTCTCCATGACCACCACCTTACAGTTGCAGAAAGCCCTAGATGTAATGATAGTGTAATCATTTTGAAATGTATGCATTATTCTATCAAGGAGGTAGACATCTTGCATAAATGCTCTCTTCTGTGTTTAGGTGTTTTACTCCACTCTTGCTGTGGAATTGAAGTGCATGTAGAAAAGAACTTTGACTGCATGAATCTCTTCAACACTTTTGAAAATGATTCAATTTGGTTTATGCACAGTGTAATATTTCTGCAGGCATCATCCAAAATCCCCCACAGACAAGGCTTTCGTCCTCATTAGATGCTGGCCTCAACTGAACATCTGCGACTGTTCTATTAAATTGCTGCCAGAGACCCTATCCTATAGCCATACTGATGAATATCTTGCATATCACCATAGAACCTTCATCTGGCGATGGATGGAGATAGAGACCCACACTGGAGCATCGGACTGAGCTCCCAAGGTCCCAATGAGGAGCAGAAGGAGGGAGAACATGAGCAAGGAAGTCAGGACCACGAGGGGTGCACCCACCCACGGAGACAGTGGGGCTGATCTATTGTGAGCTCACCAAGGCCAGCTGGACTGCGACTGAAAAAGCATGGGATAAAACCGGACTCTCTGAACATGGCGAACAATGAGGGCTGCTGAGAAGCCAAAGACAATGGCACTGGGTTTTGATCCTACTTCATGTTCTGGCTTTGTGGGAGCCTAGCCAGTTTGGATGTTCACCTTCCTAGACCTGGATGGAGGGGTGAGGACCTTGGACTTTCCACAGGGCAGGGAACCCTGACTGCTCTTTGGATTGGAGAGGGAGGGGGAGAGGAGGGGGGGGAGGGGGAGAAG
>NW_026067909.1:18623616-18624515 GCF_014885135.2 Alexandromys fortis
GGGAAATGGGAGGCTGGGAGGAGGTGGGAATTTCTTTTTTTTCTTTCAATAAAAAAATAATTAAATAAATAAATAAATTGCTGCCAGAGTTTTTACATCCAGTTACCTCCACTTTCTAGAGCATATTCTCTACTAATGTTATTCAAAACCAATTTTTACTTCATACAGGTGTTTTATGCAATGGCAACTAAAGTTTTTCTTCCACAAGTTGAGTCCTTGTAAGAAAATGCTGATTCCAGTGACTGTTTTGTGTTCTACTGTTTTAATAGTTGTTCCTGCATGTATAATCTTGTGGTTGATTTCTTCTCTCACCAAAGTCTTTCCCTCTTCTCTCAATTCATGCCCTTCCCCAGCCTCAATTAAAGCAATACACTACACTATTACACTGGACTTAATATATCCCCCCCTCAAGTGGGGGGATTTTGGAGATGCTCTCTGACCTTTTAAAAAAAAAAAAAGAAAAAGGACATAATGTCTTCTTATTGACTTGAACTGTGAAAGACAAATGACAAAACTGAATTATCAAATGAAAACAATTTCATCTCCGGGGGTGGGTTAGCAGGGAGAACTCATTAAAGACTCAATGGAAACAGTAGGCTATGCAGTGAACTTGAATTAGCTCATGGAGTGCCTGCCATGCCTTCACTAACTTGTTAAGTAGTGACAGGAGGAAGTAAGTCCACTAAGTCAAGCAGATATTCAATCCTAGACATTCTGACCTCAGTATGCACTGTCAACTTTTAACCTGTTGCCATCAGTTTCTACTAAAAGGAAAATTTGATTCAAAACAGAATCTGTGGCATTTCTTTTTTTTATAAGAAAAAAAAAGTTTCCACCTCCTCCCAGCCTCCCATTTCCCTCCCCCTCCCCCCTCTCTCCTCCCCCTCCCCCCACTCCTC
>NW_026067909.1:18625468-18661036 GCF_014885135.2 Alexandromys fortis
TGCATGTGAGCTGTTCTGACTTCACCTTTTCCTGTGTGGTCTTCCTTTACCATGCTGTTCACATGACCAAATGAAAGGCTGCCCAGAGTGAGGACTGTCCAGACAGTAAACGTATATGCAAACACAGATAGTCAGTGGGGCTGGGGCAAGAAAAACAGGCTTTCAAGAGTTGGCATGTCAGTGGCAATTGCAGATATTGTGGTATATAAACAGCTGGGAGAAGAGCAGAATGGACTAAAATTTCCTATTTATTGCCCTTGTACTGTTTTCTTGGTGTTTCTGGACTGATACAGTGATGTCTTGTTCCTTCTGTATTTATAATGAAACACTTTTTTAGCATTTCTAAACATAGAATCTACTTGGTTTGGAATCAAGTGATTGGAACACTGTCTGGATTTTTACTTTAAGCATGCTGTTGATTGAAGGCTTCGTTGGGGAAGCCTCCAATCAGCTTTATCAGTATGGTTCTATAGTGAGCACAGCAGCTAAAGTGTTGGGCTGCTATTTGGAGAGCCAGTGCTTATTTAAGCTGAACTTTGTAACCCAGTAGATTTTGTTGGGTTGCGGTCTGATTCTCCCATCTTATAGAATTATGAATTCTAATATTGAAGTTTGCATAGGTTTGTGGGGAAAGAAGCCTAGAAAACAAACTGTAGATTGGATAGTGATCCTAGTTTGATTGCACAAGAGGGCAAGTTTTGGTGCCATAATCTCTTCATTGGTGTTGGACTTTTAATCGGTTGAAATGTATTTCTGTACCACATTGTAAACTTCAATAAAAGTTTGCTTAATTGAAAAACAGTTTGGTATTGGTATAAAAACAGAGACATTGGCCAATGAAATCAGATCCAAGACCTGGATATTAATCCACACACCTATGAATACCTGATTTTTGACAAAGAAGCTAAAATTATACAATGGAAAAAAGAAAGCATCTTCAACAAATGGTGCTGACATAACTGGATGTCAACATGTAGAATAAAGAAAATAGATCCATATCGATCCTAGTGTATAAAACTCAAGATCAAATGAATTAAAGACCTCAATATAAATATAACTAAATTAAACCTGATAGAAGAAAAAATGAGAAGTAGCTTTCAATGCAAGAACGCAGGAGACCCTTTCTAAATAGAACCCCAGAAGCACAAACACTGAAAGCAACAATAAATAAGTGGGACCTCCCAAAACTAAAAAGCTTCTGTAAAGCAATGGACACAGTCAATAAGACAAAAAGGAAGCCCACTGAATGGGAAAAGATCTTTACCAACCCAACATCAGACACAGGACTGAATTCCAAAATATATAAAGAACTCAAGAAATTAGACATCAAAATTCCAAATAACTCAATTAAAACAAAGGCACAGAACTAAACAGAGAATTCTCAACAGAAGTATCTCAAATGGCTAAAAGACAATTAAGGATATGCTCAACCTCCTTAGCGATCAGGGAAATGCAAATCAAAACAACTTTGAGATATCATCTTACACCTGTCAGAATGGCTAGGATAAAATACACCAATGATAACTTATGCAGGAGATAATGTGGGGTAAGGGGAACACTCATCCATTGCTGGTGGGAATGCAAACTTGTGCAACCACTTTGGAAATCAGTGGGGCGGTTTCTCAGAAAACTGGGATTCAACCTACTTCAGAATCCAGCAATACCACTCTTGGGCATATAACCAAAATATACTCAATCATACTATAAAGACATATGTTCAACTATGTTCATAGCAACATTTTTTGTAATAGCCAGAACCTGGAAACAACCTAGGTGCCCCTCAACCAAAGAATGGGTAAAGAAAATGTGGCACATTTACACTTTAGCGTACTACTCAGAGATTAAAAAAAAAAAAAAAAAACCATTGACATCTTGAATTTTGCATGCAAATAGGTGGAACTAGAAAACATCATCCTGAGTGAGGTAACCCAGACCTAAAAAGATGAATATGGCATGTAGTCACTCATAAGTGGATACTAGCTATAAACAAAGGATATTGAGTCAATAATTCATAATCCTAGAGAAGCTAAGAAAGAAGGTTAACCCTAAGAAAAACATATATAGATCCACCTTGAAATTCAAAATAGAAAACATAACCTGACAAAAGTGAGAACATATGGGTGCGGGGAGAAGGAGAGGTAAAAGGTGAACAGGAAGGGATAGGGGGATGGTTGAGGAGAACTTGAGGGAACAGGATAGTCAAGATGAAGGAAGGACAGAGATTAGAGCAATGAAAGAGATATCTTGATTGAGGGAGTCATGATGCGGTTAGCAAGAAATTTCCAGGAATCCATAAGGATGACCCCCAACTAAGTCTCTAAGCAATAGAGGAGATGGTACCCAAGCTGGCCTTGTCCTATAGTAAGATTGATGAATATCTTAAATATCACCATAGAACCTTCATCCAGCAACTGATAAAAACAGAGGCAGAAATCCACATCAGAGCACTGGTCTGAGCTCCCAAAGTCCAGTTGAAGAGTAGGAGGAATGAGAATCTGAGCAAAGAGGTCAAGACCATGAGGGGTACATGCATCTGAGCTTCGATTTGAGCTAATGGGAGCTCACCAATACCAGATGGACTGAGAAAGAACAAGCATAGGACCAAACTGGTCCCTCTGAATGTGGTTGACAGTTACATGGCTGGGGCAGACTGAGGGGCCACTGGCATTGGCACCAGGATTTATCCCTATTGCTTGTACTGGCTTTGTGGGAACCTATTCTCTTTGGATGGACACCTTGCTCAGTCTAGATATAGTAGGGAGGGCCATGGACCTTCCCCAAAGCAATGTGCCTTATCCTCTCTGAGAAGTGGATGAAGGGGGAATAACTGGAGGAAACGGGAGTAGAGGAGGAAATAGGAACTAGGATTGGTATGTATAGTAAAAAATGATAGATTTTTTTTAAAAAAAAAAGGAAAGATGAAAATATATCAATAGCTTGAATAACAAACATCTATCTTGCGAAAAGATGTGTACAAGTCCAGGGACTAATGTGGGATTCCCCTCTGTATGCTGTGATTATGATTAATGAATAAAAACACTGCTTTGGACCTATAGAAGGTTCAACAGAGCTAGGATTAAATTAATTTGTAAGAATTAGCCAAAATGAAGCTAGAGCTAATAAGCCAGGCAGTGATTTAATTAATCTGTGTGGTTATTTTGAGTCTGGGAAGCTGGGAATGAATGAGCAGCCTCCTACTACAAAAGGACTGTCCTGAAATCTCTGTATACCCTACTCCATGTCTGGACTTCAAAAAACCTTATGAGGAAGGGGCTCTATACATGTGTCTGAAGTTGATCTAGCCTCATAGAGGAGGAAGAATATAAATCTACAGAATGACAGAGGAGATGGGAATATGTTTTGTTTTGTTCCTAAATGCCACAAAGCAGAAACATCACTATAACTTTTGATTGTGAACACTTAAAGATCATTTAGTTTGATTACAAGATCTTTAGTAATAAAGTTTAAAGTTCTAAAAGAAAATTAAATTTATAAGAGAACATTTAAAAAGGAAATCTCTCTATTGTGTAGCTTTTTCAGTAAGTACACAAGTTGCTTGATTTGATCTTTCATTTTATTCACTTTCCATTAAGTATGATGTGTACTTTCAGTTGACAAAAACTGTTAATGTGATTATATCTTCTGTCATTTATGAGCCAATAAACACATAAATGTCATTCTCTCATGTTACAACCTTTATTCTCTCTGAGAACGTGCATTTCTCCAGAGAACTACCCTGAGATTTTCAATTGTACCAGACTTTGTTCCAATGGCACCATAAATACTTGACCCATTATGTGGGACATTGTGTGGTCATAACACCCTGAATGCACCCAGTAGTAGCAGGATCTGGGAACTTTGAGGAGTGCTAGAATTGTCTATTTTCAATTCTTATTTTGAAACCTGGAGACCAATGCATATAGGCTACGGGTGAAAAGCACAGCTATTCTGCCTTATATGGCACCCTGAATATCTAATATGCCCTTTCTGGACCAAGTTATTGTCATTTGATTCCTCATGGGGGAGGGGGAGTACCAATAGGAGACAGTGGGGCTGATCTATTGTGAGCTCACCAAGGCCAGCTGGACTACGACTGAAAAACCATGGGATAAAACCGGACTCTCTGAATATGGCAGACAATGAGGGCTGCTGAGAAGCCAAGGACAATGCCACTGGGTTTTGATCCTACTTCATGTTCTGGCTTTGTGGGAGCCTAGCCAGTTTGGATGTCCACCTTCCTAGACCAGGATGGAGCGGGGAGGACTTTGGACTTTCCACAGGGCAGGGAACCCTGACTGCCCCTCAGACTGGAGAGGGAGGGGGAGAGGAGTGGGGGAGGGGGGGAGGGGGGGGGGGGGGGGGGGGGGGGGGGGGGGGGGGGGGGGGAAAAGGGAGACGGGGAGGGAAATGGGAGGCGGGGAGGAGGCGGAAATCTTTTTTTTTAATAAAAAAATTATATTTAAAAAAAATAAAAAATAAACAAAAATTTGAAAGTCTCCTTACTATGAACACCTGCACCTCATGAGGTGTGCTATTAATATGCATGAGAAGCCTCTAAAGGAGACTCCAGTAGATGACAAACTGAGTTCATTAAGGTCTGAGGCATCATACAGATGATAATTAAGTCTTGGGCAAGGGCACATACATTTCACACTTGGTGTCCTTATCTGACTTTAGACTCATGGACTCTGGCTGTGAACCAGGAGATGAAAGCACACACCTAGATAAACACGTGGCTCCTTTCTGCCCCCTTCTAAATGAACTTTGTTCTTGGCATATTCTGGTCTCTCTAAAGGACAGGAAGAAAGATGTCAGAATAATCCTGACATTAAATAATGCATTCATTATGTGTAATTAAGAATTGACTTGAGCCAGAGAAATAGCTCAGCATGTTCTGTGCAAATGAAAACCACTTTGAGATCCCATCACACTGTGGTCAGATGATTGTTATCAAGATATATAATGAAAAGAAATTCTGGTCAGGATATTGTTGGAGAAAAAGATGCTTGTTGGTTACCGGCCACCTGGCAAGTTTGGCCCAAAATAGTCACACAGAAACTGTATTAATTAAATCAATGCTTGCCCCATTAGCTTTAGCTTCTTATTGGCTAACATTTTAAATTAACCCATTTCTATTAATCTGTATATTGTCATATGACCATGGCTTACCAGGTAAAGTCCCAGCACCTGTCCCTGGCAGTCCATGGCTTCTTTCTACCTCTGCCTTCTTTCTCCCAGCATTCAGTTTAGTTTTCCCCACCTAGCTCTGTTCCCCTAAAGCTCTGCTATTGGTCCAAAGCAGTTTCTTTATTTTTCAATGGTAATCACAGCATACAGAGGAAAATTCCACAACACATCCTTTTTCATTTTAATTAAAAAAGTAAGGTTTTAACTTTAACATATAAAATTACATATAACAAAACTGGTACCAAGCAAGAATTATAGTTACAATATTTACATCTACTTTATCTTTTATCATAACTAAAGAAAACTATAACTATCTCTTCAACTCTATCAAAGACCCCAGAAAAAATATATTACCTAAGTAAACAGGATGTACATTGTAAGAAATTTACAAAACTCTAGAATTTACAGAGACATCTCACTGCTTAGTCACCTAAAGTTTTTCTGTACCATTGGGGCATCCATCTTCAGCCTATGGGCCCATAGTATCCAGCAGATTTTTCCATGAAGAAGGAAATTTCAGTCACTTTCTTCTGTGTCCTGCAGAATGTCTAGCAGACTCTTTCATGAAGCAGGAACCCCAAAAGATCGTCTCACCTTTAGGTAAGTTCATCACTCATTTCTCTGTGGGTCCTGCACGTCCAGTTCATGAAGCAGTCCAGGCAAGAGCAGTTTCTTAACCAAATGGCTAACCAACACCATAAGGAGCCTCTTCAAATACCCATCTTCCTCTTGAAGTAATTGGTACTGTCAGGAGGAGATGTATCTCACTGTCATAAAAAGTCCTATTTTCTTAAAACATTTAACTGCCTATTCTGAAGGTTTCTGAAAGATTTGAAGAATACCTAACAGAAATATATCTCTATATATCTAGAAAACCTAACTAACATGACTACAAGCTTGACTGTTATAGATGTCTACCTTTAACCTATATTTCTTAATTATACATTACATTTTTAAATAAACTACACAATCACAATACCTTAATATAGAGCAGAAATATACATATAACAAGATTGACCTTAAATTTGCATCAATGAACAAAGATTCATACCAATGTAAATTTCTATAGCATATCCCCTTTAAAATGTAAAGAAACATCTATAAACAATATTTGATAATATGGGTGTAGTTCTGTTCAAACTTCTTCCTGCTGTGTATTGGGTGAAGTAATTTGTGAGAGGTGTTCAAGGCAACCTTTCAGGGATTCTTGGTCCATCAAAATATATTAGTCTGGAAGCAATCCACAGGTTCTCATTCTCTGTAGAAAAAAAGAAGAACCTCTTTTCCAAAGCAACATATCCTTAGGCCCATATTTTGAAATCAAGATACCTTTAAAATGTACATGCTGATTTGACATACCAGCCCATGCAATGAAATGTATCTCTGTACTTAGCTCCTTCACAGTAAAAAATTCAAAGAAAACACAATAATATACATTATCCAAAATCTCTGTGTATAGTCCATCTTTACATGGCTTATTTTTCTTTCCTCCTTTTAATCTATGACTGTCACTACTCAGTCTATTTAAAGACTTTTTTAAAGTATTTACTTCTTTTCCAACTCTCTATACTCTTTTACTTCTCTCTCCCAAGCCTATGTACATTTATTCAAATCTCTGACACATTTCGAGTTTTTTTATGTCTGAATCTGTCCTATTTTGTATCTGTAATTCTTTCCTGTCCAGGAGGACTTTTAAAATGCTGTTTTTCTTAAAACTTAAGCTACACTATCACTAGGGGAAATATGGCAGCGCCTGCTTGCTCCACACAGTCCAACGTGGTGGAAGTCTGTTGACCACCTCTGCAAGCCATGCACATTGTCTGAGTTCCAAGTATGCAGCAGGTCTATGTCAACCATAAAGCAGTTCATAACACACTGCCCATAAACCCCATTTAAATGCTCGATAGCCAGACCTTGTCTGATTTAGTGGTGGCAGCATGGCCCAGAAAGCTGCAATTTAGAAACTGTGGCTTTTTTTCTGCTGTGACTGAATCAGGAAAACCTCTCTCAAAGGAGCCTGCTTCTAGCGAACAGAGCACAGCCAAGAAAATGCTGCTACCAAACCATGCTTAATGCTGTTCTTTTGTGTCCAGGATTCCCTTTCAAACCCTCCCAAGTTCTACGTGAATTTTAGCTAGCCACATTGGTGCCAATCTGTTGGAGAAAGGCATGATTGCTGGTTCCAGTCGCTTGGCTAGCTTAGACTCAAAATAATCACACAGAAACTGTATTAATTAAATCACTGCTTGGCCCATTAGCTCTAGCTTCTTATTGGCTAACTCATATTAATTTAACCCATTTCTATTAAAGAAAGAAAGAAAGAAAGACAGACATGTGACAGAGCAGGGATAACTAATGCTAAGGATGTTTGAAAAAGGCTATGTGGAAAGTTGCTGTTTTAGAAGCTTCCACATGTACATAAAAACAAAACAAAAGTATAAATGGAGCCCCTATAATAGGGAATTGATGATTATCAACAAAAAGTACATTGCCAAGTTCAGGATCCAGACTTCGAATTGTCAGTCAAAGAAGTTTTATAGATCCCAAAATAAGACTACAATCGTTGTTCTTAGTTACCTACAAGAATTAAATAGTAAGACCCTGTATCTAAAAACACAACACATTTGAATTACAAGGCATGATCAATGAAGCTAGTAATGATCATAAAAATTCCTCCCTAGAGGCTAGTGTTTTTCATAGTGCCAGAAGGCGCTATATGGATGGCCAAGGAAGAAAAATCAATGATTTTTACCCAGCCATGAACCCTGAGAGTTACCACAATGACTGACCTGGCAAGAGCAATCATTGGTGCCAGGGTGAGTGTATGTTACCGGAGTAGCAAATGACTTTTTTTTTAATTATTTATTTATTATGTATACAATAGTCTGTCTGTGTGTATGCCTGCAGGCCAGAAGAGGGCAATGACTTTTTGATTGAACCTAAGAACTACTCTATGGCTTAGAACTCATGCCTGGTTCTGTAAACCTGGTCAAGAACCTGTGGCTGAAGGGGTCATAGTTGTTACACGAGAACCTGTTTTACTGGGTTCTTTGGTTTTGTTTATTGATAGAAAGATAATCATACTGCCTTCTAAATGCTAGTCTCTATATCCACAGATTAGTGATACCCTCAACCCTTTTCAGAGAGGCTTCATTTTGTAGCAAAAGGCAATTAACAAAGACACTCACTGCTGGTCAGAGTAGAGGGTAAGTAATGGTGGAATACTCTTCCCTAAATAAGATATTTATGTCATGGCCTCCGTGAACATGGATAATGGAACATTGTAGAAGATGGGGTAGGGAACCTGTAGGAGCCAGAGGTTAGGGAAGCTGTTGTAAAGCAGTGTTCTGAACACATGAGAGTCAATTTGCTCATGAACTCACAGTGACTGTGGTTGCCTGCATGTGACCTATACAGGATCCAAGCAGTCAAAATTCCAATATGGATGGGGAAGGTCATATGAAACTAAGGGGCTCAGACAGTTGAAGTGTACTAAGGTAGGGAGAGCCTGTTTTCTTCAACAAATGGCCCCTAATATTGTGTTCATGTGTCACTGGTGGCTCCACCTACACCCATGATCATAAGGACAGCACAAACTGAACTCAGTAGCCTATGAAAAGAAGATACAAAATCGGGAGGATATTTGTAGGGAGGTTTATGGAAGAGTTGAAAAGAAAATGGGTGATGATAAGATGAAATATACTGTATACATGTATGAAGTTATCAAACAATGAATTTTTAATATAACCAAAAATTTTAAGCAAACCAATATTTAAAAATAAAGATAGTAAAACACCAGTGGCTCAGCAGATGAAGACATTTGCTAGGCAGGCCTGGTGAGACAAGTTTGATCCCTGGAATCCATGAAAAAAGCCAGACACAGAAATACAATCCAGAGTACCCCTATAGGGTGAAGAGACACACAGAGACAGAATGCTGGTACTGAACTTTGTGTGCCAGACAGCCTGGAGGATGCAGAGGAAACTGTGGACGACCTTACATCAACCTGGTAGAAGTCTATCCTTGGGAATAAACTTAGCCACGGAAGAGACAGACATCCACAATGAAAACATTGCCCTAAAGAAAGAACATGAGAGTGGTGGTGGCACACATGTTTAATTCCAGTTCTAGGGAAGCAGAGGCAGGTGGATCTCTGAGTTTAAGGCTAGCCTTGTCTACAGAGTGAATTCCAGGATGGCCAGGCCTCCATACAAATCCTGTCTCAAAAAAAAATAAAATAACAACAACAACAACCACCAAAACAGGGAACGAAGGGAGGAAGGAAAGAAGGAAGGGCTGAGGGAAGGAAGAAAAGAAGAAAGGAAAAAGAGAGAGAGAGAACAAATTTGAGAAAAAGAACTTGAAGGAGACACTAACAAATGGAATGACCTCCTATGGTTATATATTGGTAGAATTACTATTGTGGAGATGACTGTTTCCAGAGTGGTTTTCAGATTCAATACAACCCCGACCAGAGTCCCAATGACATTCTTTACAGTACTGGGTGATCTTAAATTTCACATGGAACACAAAAGATCCTCAATAACCAAAGAAATCCTAAGCACTGAAGGAACAGTGTTGGCTGGATTAAAACACCTGGTCTCAAATTATACTAGTGAGCCATAGTAACAATAACAAAAAAACAACAAACAAACAAAACAAACAAACAAGAAACAGAATGGTATCGGCACAGATACAGATATGCACACCAGTGAACTAGAATAAAAGACATACAAGAGACCTTACACAGTTGCCACCACCCACTATCCAAAAAATACCTCAAAAATATACGTTAGAATAAAAGTAACTTCTTTAACCAACAGGGTTTGAAATATATAAAAATAATACTAGCCAGTTATAATCACAGCACTCATGAAGTATAGGTAGTTGATCTCTGACTTCAAAGCCAGACTGGACCAGCACAGACAGAATTATACAATGAGAATTTCTCTCAAAAACAAACCACTTAGGTTATATCTCTTACCCAGCACAAAAACAATTCACAGTGAATTAAATACCTTAACATAAGATCTGACAATATGAAATGCCTGTAGAAAACAAGACAAAACTTTTATGTTACAAAAATATGTAATGACTTTCTGAGAAGAACTCCATTGAGATAAGAAATAATCCCAAGGACAGACAGAGTTGAATGAAACTGAAACACTTTCAATAGGAAGCAATTACTGGACTAAAAGTACAATTTAAAGAATGGGAAAATATTTGTTGACCATAGATGATACAGATCTACATCTAAAACATGTAGAGTGGCAGAAATTAGACACCAAAAATGCATACATTCAATAAATAGGGTAATGAACTACAGAGAGTTCTGCAAAAATGATACACAAATAATCACAAGCATTTGAAAGCAGGTTCAGCATCCCAAACCACCAGAGAAATGCAAATTACAATTGCTTTGATATTTCCTCTCAATCTTGTCAGACAGGCCATCAACAAGAAAACAAATAACAACAAATGCTAACGAAGGTGCAGGCAAAAAGAAATCCTTATACACTGATGATGACAATGTGAATACCATGAAAGCTGGTGTGGAGAGTTAAAAAAAAAAAGAGAGAGAGAGAGACCTACACATGACCCAGCTTTGCCACTAATGAGTACATGAATAACATAGTCCAAGTCAATATACCACAGAAATGCTTGTGAGACCATCTGCAGCAATAATGTCATGATGAAACAATCCTGACTATCCATCAGCACATGGCTGGATAATGAACATATGGTGTCCATACATATGAAATTTGTTCAGACATGAAATAAAACAAAGTATGCCATTTTCTTGAAAATAGGCACATCTAGTTAGATAAAAAAAAGATACTCAAAAAGATAAAATTGACATAATCTCTCCTCTTTGTAGATTCTAGATCTTATAGAGATAAACAAAACCATAGGCCAGCGTTAGCAGGGATGAGAAAGGGATAATCAGGACATGATGGGCAGTGAGACAATCAAAGTGTATGATAAACTGAAAGGCTGTTCTTCGTGATACCCAGAACTAGATAGAATGAACATATGTCAAATAAAAACTAATAATAAATGTTCAGCAAAGCATGATGAAAATTTATATAGTGCCTGCTAATAGCAAGCACTCATGTAAGTCTCCTTAATATTTACAAGCTTACAGTCTTTCATGCAGAAAATAAATTTTTTCCACTATCCAGGGAACATGAAAGATTAAAAGAAGATGAAACATGAACAGCATTCCCAAGGAAAAACATGATCATGAACTTTTCTGAGTAAAACTGGAAACAACACAACCAGTCTCTGAGGAGAGTGTATCACTGCACCCAAGCTACAAGAAATGGACCAAGAAGAGTTTTAGATAAACATCCTCATGACACAAATGGTAATTGGCAGGACCAGGGTACAAAGCCAAGTCTCTGGATCAAGAATGAACATTCAATTCTTTCTTCCTCCTTGCCTTCACCCTCAGGGATGTTGACATTATAGCACAGATAGAACTTGTGGCCTTGGCTGCACTACCACTCCATGTGACATCCTAAGATGCCCAGTTTTCTACATGAGGTTTTTTCCATGCAGAATCCCCTCCTTCCTAACCTGCTGTAGTCACTCTGAGCAGAAAGATCTTATTCCCTCTCTCAGTCACATCAAAGATAGGTCATGTCTGCATCTTCTCTTGTCTCTGCATTTCCAGTGATAGCTCCTTCATGTGAATCCACAGGTCTCTCTGAAGACCTCTACCCAACATCTTCAGGACCTGATAACTTCAGAATGTGATCCATACGGTCCTTGTCTCTACATTATAGTCATAAAATAGATGCTTAGTAAAGAAGCGTATGATTGATTGTGAGTACACAATCTAACTTTAACAAAGGTTCCACAGGACATATGACATAGTTCATCACCATCTTCATTAAAAAGTGAGAACAGGGGAAATAGCAACCTTTAGGAGGGGCAGATATAAGTCATAGTCATAGCTCTACAAATAAATGTCTGTGTGCATACCTGGATTGTGACACTACCAGGTTTTTGTTGTTTCTTTTTTTTAACCAGAATAAGAATTTAGGCTCTAGTGGTCAAGTATGTATAGAAAAGGAAAGTTCATTGAGCCCCCACCATTCAGGGCTCAGGTAACTCAATTTCCATTTTCCCAGAAGGGTACTCAACCTCTTATCCAATCAGGCACACTGTGTGCTGGGACAGAAGCTGTCTTTGTAATCAGAGGGCATAGTCAGCTAGTACCACTAAGTAACTCATTCTTCTTGGTCCCCCTCCTCCAAATCCTAAACTGCGCAAAATTTCACATTGCTTGATAAGTGTGGTCAAATATTTAAGTCTTTTACCCATGAGACAGTTGATACACATCATCAGGTCTCTACATCAGCATCGCTATTTTGTTAGTAACTTCTGATTCCCCAAAGCCAGCATATTCCTACTGCTGTTGTCACCCACATTTGTGACTCTGCATTCTGAGAGCTATTCAGGGAGCTGTATGGAGAAGCTGTATGAGAGTTTCCTTTCCTGAAACAAGGAATCTCATATGAGAACAGTTTCATGTTCTCCATCTTCCAAAAAGGCACTGAGTTTTGAATGCAAGAATTTCATTGATGCAGCAATGACGTGTGTCTTCAGGAAAAAGGAATCTGAGAAAGTGTTGAATTTATAAAATGAATCATTGCAGTTTAAGATTTGCCATTATTGCTATTATCTACTTTAATGGGTAAATTATACGGTCCTCAACTGTAGCTCCTCATGTTAGAAATGGGTTCCAATTACAGAAATGATTCATTAAAACATAGTCTTTTTAAATGTTCTAAGGGGTTTTTTATCTTTAAAGTGAAACACCAAAGGAAAAAAATGAGCCTGAAAGAATCAATTTTAGGGGATGAGGAATGACCTCAAACAGGTAAATGACAGTTGAATCATGAAAATGAATATGAATCTGATTCTTCTTCATGTAAAATCCTTTGAAGCTGCACAGCTTCAGAATAGCTAGTGTAACTGTATGGGAATATATTGAAATGTGTAGACTTTGGACCTGGTTAATTTCACTGTGTGATTTGTTTTGTTTTGTGTGTTTGTTTTGTTGGGGTTTTTTGAGCCAAGTTTTCTCTTTGTAACAGCCCTAGCTGTCCTGAAACTAGTTCTTGTAGATCATGCTGGCCTTGAACTCACAAAGATCCACCTGCCTCTGCTCCATAGTATTAGGATTAAAGGCCTGGACCAACACTGTCCTACCATGATATTTCTTATTTGCAAGTTCTTTCAATGTTTTTGAGCATATGCTGTGGGTGAGATTTGTTTCTCTATATATTGTCATTATAAGAATGCTACTGGCTTTTAGGTGTTAATTTTATATTCTGCTACTTTGCAGATCTAAGAGTTTTATCAGCTTTATCAGATCTAAGCATTTTCTGATAGAGTCCTCAGGACCTTTTATATAAAGAATCATGTAATCTGCAAATAAGGATTCCCTTTTCCTGCACAAAAAAACCACCTCCAAATGAATCAAAAACTTTAACATAATCGTAAAACTCTGTGACTGCTGGATGAAAAGGCAAAGGGACATACTATGGGACACAGACCTAGGAAAGGATTTTCCCCAAAAGACCGTTGTCACTCGAAACCCTGCTCACATAGACAGTCCTGGCTCAACTAAGTGGTCCCAAAACAAAACAATAAGGCATGAAACAGGAGAGGAGCTTCTGGGGAGGAAGGAAGACAGAAGTGAGAGGGAGACAAGAGAGTGTATGAAGGAGACCAGGCAAAATGCATTATAGCATTATATACATCTATGAAATCGTCAAAAAAGAGTTTTAATGGAAATTTTTTGAAAAGAAATAAAATACAAAATGTTGTTATATTTTGTGCTTCAAGTATAAATGAAAATGGGAAATGTAGCTCATGCATAATTTGAGCTCACAGCACACTTCTTTCAATGAAAATAAAAATAGTGATATGGTCAACACTAAAAAATATCCAATACGATGATTTCAGCAATGAGGTTGATCATTGGAAGAAGGTCAGGGGCCCAAGGACATTGCTACTCACGAAGGTCAAGTAAGGCAAAGAACATGGACACATGAGATTAAGAAACTGACAAGACAAAATCTTGTGTCTCAAAACCTAGATCAGTTAAAGACACGGAGAAAAGTTCAAGGAGCAAGAAAAGAATAGTTGGCTGATGATATACTAAAGAATTAAAACAGCAGAAATAAACAGGAGTGTCAGGAAGGAGGGCATGTTCTGATTATCCGCAAGTGTGCTTTGCTGTTGATGGCTAGGGATGTTGTTCTTTCCATCAGTCTGCAGAAGAAGCTGCCAAGAACAAAGCTGACTTCTCCAGAAAGTGCACGTGAGCTCTCCTTCATGGGGACTCACAGCTCGTTCCCAAAGCTGAATCTTCAGCCTCCAGTCAAGTAAAGGCCTTCAGAAATAATGGGGACTCTGCATTGTTTATCAGGCTGTAGAGGGGCTCTACCTGGTGTCCCAGACTTATGTCCCTGCCCTGGCACCTGCTGGGTTGGAAGACACTTAAACAATTTCCATTTCTAAAAATATCAAGCTCTATGCTGAAGGGACTGTGACTTCATTTGTACCTGGAGACTTGGTGAGGCCATTCTCTGGAGAGTGAACAATGGTCACTGGGTGAAGACAAAGCTTCTTTGTGAAGCTTTTTAATAGACAACAAGAGAAGACACAAGGACCAGGGCACTTGTGCTTCTGGTCTGAGTTTTTTCTCTCTCCAGAAGCGGCTTATCTCAGGCTTCCAAATGGAGGTCAGAAACTGCAGGTGTCCATCTTCCTTCACATGTGTGGGGCAGGTTTATGTCTCAGCTGCTCTAAAACCATATTGCAAAGATGATTCAGACCCAGATTCTGCCCAAAGAGAGCCAGAGTCTTTGGAAAGAAATAAGGTGTTAACAGTGATAAAAATGGTTGTCCCAGCACCCAATAAATAAATAAACCTGGCAGAGATGGCAGGCAATACTCTTGTCATCATATCTCCAGACTATTCGTCCTTACAGTTAATAATTTAATTTCATTTAAGATAAGTTGGGCCAACTAGAGGACTCAATGCATAAATTTATTTGTGGCCAAGTCTGACCACGTGAGCTCAATACCCGAGGCACAGACCTTAGAAGGAAAGAACTGACACAGTTGTCGTCTGACCTGCACCTGCACACTGCAGCACACACATATACGTACGACCTATGGTTGGGATAACTTACTGTTAGCATTTACTTACACCGCTTCTTTATGAGCTGGTTTGCAACTGAGAGCCATGCTCAGTCAATTTATAAATTGTAAATGGTTTTGGTAGATTATTTGTGTACATATAAGATCATGGCATCTTCAGACACTGATAGCATTCTGTCCTCTTTCCAATATGGCTGCCTATGACATTTCTGTGTATGGTTGCTGTGGGTAGGACTCCCACAGCTTGAATAAATGGAAAAAATGGACACACTTTGTTACAGGATGTACTTGGCTTATTATAAGCACTCTTTTTACATTGAGAAACATTTTGAAGGAATAATTCAGTCCGTGCTTTTATGGTTAATTTTTAAAAATTATTGACAGGGTGCTGGAGAGATGTCTCAGTGGTTAAGAGCATTGCCTGCTCTTCCAAAGGTCCTGAGTTCAATTTTCGGAAACCACATGGTGGCTCACAACCATCTGTAATGAGGTCTGGTGCCCTCTTCTGGCCTGCAGACATACACACAGACAGAATATTGTATACATAATAAATAAATAAATAAATAAATAAATAAATAAATATATAAATAAAATTATTGACAGCTGGTACTGAAACACATCTTTAATCTCAGCACTCAGGAGGCAGAGGCAGGCAGATCTCTGTGAATTCAAGTCCAGCCTATTCCACAAAGGGAGCTCCTAGACAGTCAGAACTTTTATACAGAGAAATCCTATCTCAAAAAGAAACAAAAAAATATTATTACATTACTTTTTTAATTTATTTATTTCTTTATTAATTAATTAAAGATTTCTGTAGAGTACTACTCAGCAGTAAAAAACAAGGACTTCTTGAAGTTTGCAGGCAAATGGATGGAAATAGAAAACACTATCCTAAGTGAGGTAAGCCAGACCCAAAAAGAGGAACATGGGATGTACTCACTCACATTTGGTTTCTAGCCATAAATAAAGGACATTGAGCCTATAATTCGGGTTCTTAGAAAAGCTAAATAAGAAGGAGAACCCAAAGAAAAACATATAGGCATCCTCCTGAATATTAACCTTCATCAGATCAGGCAATGCAAGGAGACAGAGAGACCCACATTGGAGCACCGGACTGAAATCTCAAGGTCCAAATCAGGAGCAGAAGGAGAGAGAGCACGAGCAAGGAACTCAGGACCGCGAGGGGGGCACCCACACACTGAGACAATGGGGATGTTCTATCGGGAACTCACCAAGGCCAGCTGGCCTGGGTCTGAAAAAGCCTGGGTTAAAACCGGCCTCGCTGAACATAGCGGACAATGAGGACTACTGAGACCCCAAGAACAATGGCAATGGGTTTTTGATCCTACTGCACGTACTGGCTTTGTGGGAGCCTAGGCAGTTTGGATGCTCACCTTACTAGACCTGGATGGAGGAGGGTGGTCTTTGGACTTCCCACAGGGCAGAGAACCCTGATTGCTCTTTGGGCTGACGAGGGAGGGGGACTTGATGGGGGAGAGGGAGGGAAAGGGGAGGCGGCGGTGGGGAAGAGACAGAAATCTGGGGGGGCGAGAGGGAACTTGGCCCCTGGCAGGAGCCAGGAAACAGAGCGACAGCATTTTGTAAGAGGAGCCCCTGGCCAACAGGGAAACCTGATCCGGTTTTAAGACCCATTGGATAGCTTCGATAGGAGGAGATGGGCAGGCACCAAGGTAAGAATTCACTCAATAATCTGAAAAACAACATGAAAACACCAGAACCCAATGATCTTACAACAGATGGACTTCAACACCCTAATACGGAAGAAGTGGAAAAAATTGACTTTATGAAAGCAATAGAGTCCATTAAACAACATGTGAAAAATGCCCTTATAGAAATGGATGAGAAGTATAACCAAAAGTTTGAAGAAATGAGTAAATACGTACATGATACCCTGGGAAACCAAGAAAAAAACGATCAAACAGGTAATGGAAACAGTTCAAGAATTGAAAACTGAAAGGGAAGCAAGGAAGAAAACACAAACTGAGCACCAGCTGGATATGGAAAATCCAGGTCAATGAGCAGAGCCTACAGAAACAAGCATAATCAAATGAATACAAGAAATAGAAGAAAGAATCTCAGATTCTGAGGACACCATAGAGGAAATAAACGTAATGATCAAAGAAAACAGCAAAGCCAACAAATTCTCATCACAAAACATGCAGGAAATATGGGACACAATAAAAAGACCAAACATAAGAATAATAGGAATAGAAGAAGGAGAAGAGTCACAGCTCAAAGGCCCAGAAAATATATTTAACAAAATTATGGAAGAAAACTTTCCCAACATAAAGAAAGATATTCCTTTGAATATACAAGAAGCATAAAGAACACCAAACAGACTGGATCAAAGAAAAACATCCACTCACCATATAATAATCAAAACACAAAATATACAGGTTAAAGAAAGAAAATTAGGAACCACACTGATTTTCAAAGTGGTTGCACAAGTTGCATTCCCACCAGCAATGGATGAGTGTTCCCCTTACTCCACATCCTCTCCAGCATAGATTATCATTGGTGTTTTTTATTTTAGTCATTCGGACAAATGTAAGATGGCATCTCAAAGTTGTTTTGATTTTCCTTTCCCTGATAGCTAAGGAAGTTGAACATGACCTTAAGGATCTTTTGGCCATTTGAAATTCTTCCATTGAGAATTCTCTGTTCAGTTCAGTGCCCCATTTTTTTCATTGGGTTATTTGGAATTTTAATATCTAGTTTCTTGAGTTCTTTATAAATTTGGAGATCAGATTTTTCTCTGATGTAGGGTTGGTGAAGATCTTCTCCCATTCAGTAGGTTGCCTTTTTGTCTTAATGACTGTGTCCTTTGCTTTACAGAAACTTCTCAGTTTCAGGAGGTCCGATGTATTCATTGTTGTTCTTATTGTCTGTGCTACTGGGGTTATACGTAGAGAAAGGCCTCCCATGCCCATGTATTGCAGGCTACTTCCCACTTTCTCTTCTATCAGGTTCAGTGTGGTCAGATTTATATTGAGGTCTTTAATCCATTTGGACTTGAATTTTGTGCATGGAGATAGATATGGATCTATGTTCATTCTTCTACAGATTGGCATCCAGTTATGCCAACACCATTTGTAAAAGATGCTTTCTTTCTTTCATTGTATAATTTTAGCTTCTTTGTCAAAAATTACGTGTTCATAGGTTTATGGATTAATATCCACATCTTTGATTGGATTCCATTGATCAACGTCTCTGTTTTTATGCCAATACCAAGCTACTTTCATTACTGTGGCTCTTTAGTAGAGGTTGAAGTCAGGGATGGTAATGCCTCTGGAAGTATTTTTATTGTATAGGATTGTTTTGGCTATCCTAGGTTTTTTTTCCATATAAAGTTGATTATTGTTCTCTCAAGGTCTGTGAAGAATTTTGTTGGGATTTTGATGGGGATTGCACTAAATCTATAGATAGAATTGCCATTTTTACTATGTTGATCATACCAATCCAAGAGCATGGGATAGCCTTCCATTTTTTGGTGTCCTCTTTAAAGTCTTTCTTCAAAGTCTTAAAGTTCTTGTAAAATAAATCTTTCACTTCCTTGGTTTAGTGTTATCCCAAGATCCTTTATGCTATTTGTGGCTATTGTGAAAGGTGGTGTTTCTCTGATTTCTCTCTCTGCTTCTTTATCCTTTGTGTATAGGAGGGCTACTGATTTTTTTAAGGTGATCTTGTATCCTGGGTGGCAAGCATCTTTATTTACTGAACAATCTTTCCAGCCCATAAAAAGATTCTTGGTGAGTTTTCCATGATGGCTTTCCTTCAGCTAGTAAGAGGATGAAGGCTTTTTCTTTTTCTTTTTTCTTTCATCTTCATTGTGCTGACACAGCATAATGTGCACATGCTGATCTGCACATGCTGAGTCATCCTTGCAACACTGTGGACAAGAGCAGATAATCTTTCCATTGTGCTGTTGGATTTTGTGTGCTGGAACTTTGATGATTAGTCTTACAATATGTTTATTGAGGATACTAGAGTTTGTGGGTTTGGGGGTGTGTGTATGTGCATTCATGTGCATGCACCTTTGTGTGATTTTGAATCAGAGAAATGCTGCCCTCATAGAATGTTTTAGGAGCAATTTCCTACAAAGTAGTTTTGGAATAGAATAACAATAAATAATCTTAGGTCTCCACATGTTTGATAGAATTCAGTAGTAAAGCCATTTTTTTCTAGTCTTATTATTCTTGGTTTGTGAATTTTTGCTACATATAGACTCCAATCACAAACTGTTGTCTATTCAGATTTTTAAAAATTCTTCAGGAGTCTATCTTGATAGAATAAATATGTTCAGAAAGTGCTCCTGTGTTCTGTCACATTGGTTGGGATGAAGTTGACCATAAGGACCCCTACCAATCCTTTTATTCCTTTCTGTGGTATAACTGACAATTTCTCTCTTTCCATTTCATGTTTTTCATTTTCTACACTAGTCTAGAGGTGCATTTCTCAGATTTGTTCATAGTTTTCAAGAACTGTGTCATTGTTTCATTGATTTTCCTATGCTTTCTTCTCTATATTTTTTACTTCCTCTTATTCAATGTTCCCTTTTTAAACTAATTTGGACTCTACTTTGCTGTAGTTTCCATTACAATGAGGTTATTCCTGTCAGGTCTTCTTGATATTTTTATGTAGTTAAATGCTAGGATTTGGATGAAATGTTGACAAGGTCTAAATGCAAAGCTCTCATTTCCAGGAATGGTATTTGGAGATTCTGTGCCCCCAAAGAATGTCATCCATTGTCAGAAGCCACTTGTTCCTGTTGAGAAGAAGGGAACTCAAGTGTAATAATCAAAAGCTCAAAAGTAAACTGAAACATCACAGATTGCTTCCTGGGGAATGTGAAAGGTCACCTGAAGAAACGATGATGTTCCCATGAGGCTGTTCTGCTGGGCTCCAGCCCAACAGGATGGAAGGAGGTAAGGGGATCAGCCCTCAGTAACGCAGGTCTTGTGAGCTGCCTGAAGGGAGGGATCAGTAAGGCTCACCGCATATAAATACCCCTGGTCTCCAGGGACTCAGGTAGAATCCATTTGCTCACTGTTTGCTGAGTCTGCCCACAAACTGAGCACCATGAGGCTGATCCTGTGTCTTCTTCTGGTCGTCCTGGCTGTTTGTTGCTATGAAGGTGAGCATGATTTATGATCAATCCAGCCCCAGCTCCTAGTAAGTTCACCTCTTTGAACAGTTGGTAAGTTTATGTGTGATAAGGTTGAGGTCAAGAAAAGACAATCTAAAACTTCTCCCACCCCTTTTACTAGCCCTCCTAAAAGGCCAGATAGATTCAACTAATTTTCTCCTACTTAGGAAGTTTGATGGGGTAGGAGTGGTGGATACAAGAAGGCCATTAGGAACAAAGTTCAGGAGAGATTTTTATTAGAGGTATTGTGCTATTTTTCAGTCTATTGTCTTTGTATCTGGGAAGGGGACTTGAGAGAACTGTGTTCACAGTCAGAATTTTTCCAGTCTGTGAGTAATACATCTCAAATCTCTCCACTAGACTCTGAGGATAAGCAGGCTCATGTAGTCCAATCAGTTTTCTGAGGGTCCTCCAATAACGGGGATAGAAACAGTGCCTTCATTACCACCACAATGTCTATTATTCTAAAATTAACCAATTTTTTGCAAACAATCCGTTTGTGTGGAAGAAAACATTCCTACATACTCTGTACCTTCAAAGGGAAGCAAGTTTCATGGACAGTTACTCTCTTTCCTTTCTGCGTCTCCTCCTTTCTGCCTAAATACCCCTCTTCCTATAGTCTACAACACATCCCCACAAACTGATGGGACCTGCTTTAGGCCCACATCAGATGCTGTTTGGGCACCTCCTGAGGGTAGTATTGTTATGGCCTTGGAAAAACTGGATCTGGTGGCTCATCGCAGTGATCCAAGTTAGGTGAAGCTGAAACAAGGAACATTGGTCTGGGGACAGACCACGATACCTCGGGAGATGTGTGAGATTTGTGTTACTGTTGTTGATTTGTTTTTTAAAAAGAGTTGAAGAGAATGTGAAGCCTAGATTAGGAAAGTTGATTTCTTCAGCTCTACCCAAATATTCATCATAGGACTTTAGAAACCGTAAGGTGGCCATTAGCTTCCCTTGTCAGCCTTCTAGAAGTAAATCTGAGAATCATTGTGGAAGCACAAAGCTTTTCACAGGTTCCTAAATATACTCTGGTGTGTATCAAAACCAATCAGCTCAGCTAGGTGGTAGTGCATGCTTTTAATCTCAGCACTTGGGAGACAGAAGCAGGCAGATCTCTGAGTTCGGTGCCAGCATGATCTACAGATCGATTCCAGAACAGTCAGAGCTACACAATAGAACCCTATTTAAAAAAATAATTTAAAAGAAAATGATCAACTCCTGTAATGTAAGCTTTTTACCTGGAATTGTGCTTCATGCCATGACGTAATTCCATCTATGTCAAACTGGGACCTTTCTACACATAAGCACTCTGCTTGGTTTTTACTTTTCCCATCTCTTATAAAATTCTAGCTCTGTTATTTATGTCAAAGTTAAATGACACAAAAATTCCTTTTTCAACTATCAAAGACTCATGAAAATGCTACTGAAGACACAGTCAAAACTCCAACTTTTAATGCTAGAAAAGAGAATTTCTGCAGCCATAGACACATTGGGGGTCGTAAATGTGGATTAAAGTACAGAAACATAGAGTCAATAATTCTTTCCTCAGTCCCTTGCTGTGTGATCTGGAGGAGGTCACGCTGTCTTGCTTCAGTGTCGTCACAGGAGGGAGCCATAAGACTGGTTATGCTGTCCAGTCTGCAGCCCTAAGTCAGAGACACTCATGCAAAAAATAATTAATTAAATATAAAAGTAATTTTGACTAACTGGATTCTTTCTCCTTACACTCTCCAGCTAATGCCGCCCCAGTCTGTTATGCAGTTAAGCGTGAAAGCTTCGCCTTCCTACTGTTGAATGAGAAAAAACTGAGGACGGAGCTTGAGAGATACAATGCACCTGCAGCGGCTGTTGAAGCAAAATTGACAGTGAAGCGATGTGTAGACAAAAATCTGAACTTCCTAGAAAAAGCTAGCATAGGAGCCGTATTGGTATGTTCACTTTGCTTTACACACTCAGAAAGCCACTAATGAAGTTGGCCTGACATTCTATAGGAAACACATGGGTGGGGTTAGGCACTGGAATTTGAGGTCACCAGCGGCAGGTTGCTTCAAGCATACACTGCTGATTTGAATTCAGTTATAAACAGGGCCTGGGATAGAAGCCTCCTTCTAGAGTTCCACCCTGGACACAACACTCCCAAGGCACCCTAACAAAGGACAATGGAGCCCTACAAAGGGAAGACTCAGAGCTAACTCTTTGTCAATCTACTTTAAACTTTCATGAAGCCTACATCTTCACGATGAGAGAAGATTATCTCTATCCAATGCTGTGGGGAGTGTTGGTGAATGATTAGTACACATATAGGGGAAAGGAGCTGGAGACAATCTCCTTAAGAGCAAAATACCAGCAGGATGCATTTCTCTGCCACCTTTGCTGGCCCTGCCAGGAGCCTGTGAACCTCCTGATCCAGTACTTCTTACTGGGTTCCCCCTGGTTATCCCATTGGAATGAAGGTAGAGTTCACAGTTGTAAATTATAAGAGGGAGTTATACCTGGGAAACTGTGATCTGCTCTCTAACCCTCCTGATCACAAAAACAGGACTTGAGCCACACTATTGAGCCCATTCAGAGTGTATTTGCCTGAATTTGGAAAGAGTTTCCACTCTTATGCATTATTTGATGTAATTTCCCCAGAACAATTCAGAACTTCCCCCAAGCACACTTTGTGGGTCTTTCCAGACTTCTCTCTCATGGAGCACTAGTTTGTTAACATTTCTTCTCCAGGAGCTGCCTGACTCTGCTCACCTTTCTTCTCTTGCTTTCTGTTTATTTCCAGACACAAGTTTTAGTATATTGTGATTTAAAGCAATAATGAAACATGGTTCTTCTGGACTCCTTTGGTTCTCATGGATAAACTGACTTTCCTTGCCCAATGTGAAGGTTCCAACGTCTTGCACTAATAAATTACTCTTCTTGCATATTACCATCTGTCTGTTGTTGTCCTAAGTCTTGAGTCTTGCACTGAATGGGTTTTGATTAAAAAAAGAAATAGATTTTCAGTGATGGTAATATGTTACAGAAATAATACCTATCAGTATGACTATCAATCCTGGGGATCAGGCATCAGGAACTCTGGGGTTCGGTCAAACACCATCTTGCACTGCCCTGCAAGTAAGTTTCTCTTTTCTGTAGCCCTAAATGAAAATTATCACATATGATAACAAACATTAGCCTGTCCATTGGCCACTGTACTAAACGGTCTCATTGCTACCCATGTACAATGTGCCGGTCACTGCCTGAGTACTCCACCTCAGTATCTTTCCCATTCAGCCATGGTACTACTTATGACAAGCTCCATATTCTGAAAGAGAAGCCCTGGTTGTCATAAGCTTCACTGAAGTGGATCCACCGTTCTCCCCATTCCTTAAGGAAATGCAGTACAATGTAGGCAAGCTTGTGTCCTGATCATATTAACTTATAATTTCCTTCTTTATGTCTCTGAATATTTCTACATTTTCCCCAGTAAAGCAACCATAGCTTTTTTCTTTTTTTTTATTTTTCCATTCAAAAATTTACATTTCCTCCATCCTCCCATTCCCCTCCCACTACACCACTTATCCTCCTCCCTCCCTCTCCCTTCTTAAGAAAGAGCAGGGTTCCCTGCCCTGTAGGATGTCCGAGGCTCTCCCCACTACATCCAGGCCTAAGAAGCTGTGCACCCAAATAGACTAGGATTCCAAAAAGCCAGTAAATGCAGTAGAAACAAGTTCCAGTGCCTTTATCAATGGCTTCTCAGTCAGCCCCTGTTGTCAGCCACATCCAGAGAGTCCAGTTTGTCATTCAGTCCCGGTCCAGCTGGATTTGGTGAGCTCCCATTAGAACAGGCACACTGCCTCAGTGGGTGGACCAACCCCTCGCAGTCCTGACTTCCTTGCTCGTCTTCTCCCTCCTTCTGCTCTTCAACTGGACCTTGGGAGCTCAGTCCGTTGCTCTGATGAGAGTCTCTGTCTCTATCTCCATCCATTGCCGAACAAAGATTCTATGATGATATTCGAGAAAATCATCAGTGTGATAGTGGGGCAAGAAGAGTTCAGGAACCCTCTCCTCTGCTGCCCAAGGACCTAGCTGGGGACATCCCCGAGGACACCTGGGATCACCTCAGGATCCAGCAATGCCACTCCTGGGAATATACCCAAGAGATGCCCAATAATACTACAAAAGCATTTGTTCAACTATGTTCATAGCAGCATTATTTGTAATAGCCAGAACCTGGAAACAACCTAGGTGCCCCTCAATGGAAGAATGGATAAAGAAAGTATGGAATATATACACATTAGAGTACTACTCAGCAGTAAAAAAACAATGACATCTTGAATTTTACATGCAAATGGATGGAAATAGAAAACACTATCTTGAGTGAGATAACCCAGACCCAAAAATATGAATATGGTATGTACTCACTCATTAGTGGACTCTAGCCATAAACAAAAGGCATTAAACCTATAGTTTATAAGCCTAGAGAAGCTAAGTAATAAGGTGAACCCAAAGAAAAACATATATAGATCCTCCTGGAAATTGGAAGCAAACAAGATCGCCGGGCAAAAGTTGGGAGCATGGGGGTGGGGGCGGAAGTGGGGGTGAGAGTGAGGGTGAGGGGAGGGGAGAGGGGGGAGAGACAAGGGAGAAGGGAAGGATTGGGAAGAGCTTGGGAGAGTGGGAGGGTGGAGATGATGGAAGGGTGGATATAGGAGCAGGGAAGAAGATATCTACATTAAGGGAGCCATTTTAGGGTTGGCAAGAGACTTGGCTCTAGAGGGAATCTCAGCCATAGCTTTGTATTATATCAGCACACAGGAGAAAATGAGAGAGAAAGAAAAGGGGGATTTAGTGATGCCTACTGCCTACAGTTCTAAACTTCCACCATATCCTTGAATCTGGTGGGTGTTTGTCTACAGGACAATATGAACATGCTTCAGAAAGTTCAGGTCACTAAAACTCTGCCCATATGGCTGACCAAATAAACAAGGAAAACAAGAACTCTTCCAAGAATGTTATACAATCACCAGTAACACTTTTTTTAAAAAAAAAAAAAAAAGCATACACCAGCATAAATGTTTAAGAAAAACTGATGTCCCAACTGCATTACATCTAGAGGGAAAGAAACTGAGATAGAATGTAGTTGGTTGTTTCTTTACTCTTAGGCTCTTTTGGGGTGCCTGACGTCCAGCTCCCAAAAGAATATCACAGTCTTGTTATTACTTATAAATGCCCAGCCTTAGCTTGACTTGTTTCTAGCCAGCTTTTCTTTCTTCCTTCTTTCTTTCTATGTTTTCTTTTAAAAGTTTACTTTTCATTTTACATACCAACCCCAGTTCCCCCTCTCTCCCCTTTGCCCACCTCCCACCTCTCCTCTTCTTCCCATCCCCCGCCCACTCTTCAGAGCTGGTAAGGCTTTCCTTGGGAAGTCAATGTAGCGGTCGGATTAATAAATCACCAGTAATTGATATTTAAACAAGTTTAATAACAAAACCAGACTCACGAAACCAAGGTTCCAGCGGAGTAGCCAGCGGAAACAGGAGAGGAAGGGAAGGGAGCGCGCAGCCTCTGCCCGCACAATATATCAGTAAACATACGCCTGAGGGCAGCCCGCCCCCAAGGGGAGGGCTTATCCCTACAAGTCAATAAGGTCTTAGCCAGTTTTTCTTAACTAAAATGTACCATCTACCTTCTGCCTCTGGGCTTATACCTTTCTCTTATTTTCACTCTTACTCCATGGCTGACTGTGTGGTTGGGTGGCTGGACCCTACTGTTGTCCTCCTTGATCTTTTCTCCCCAGATTATTCTCTCTGCCTGTCAGACCCGCCTATTCTTTCTTTTGCCTGGTTATTGGCCATTCAGACCTTTATTAAACCTGTCAACTGTTTTAGACTGGCACAGTAACACAGCCTCACAAAGTTAAACAAATACAATATAAAAGAATGCAACATATCTTTGCAACATTAAACAAATATTCCACAACATAAAAAATGTGATATGCCTTTAACTAATATTCTCTAATAATAGAATGTTTAGGTTAAAAAGAATGGTAGACATTAAAACCATAGTATGCAACACAGAAATCAAAATTTAAGGAGATAGTTACAAAAGAGAATTGAAAAATTAAAAAAAAAACAGAAGGGAAAATTTCCAGAATTAAACCACATGAAATTGAAAAGGCCACAAAAACCCACTCCTTCTCCACACCTATATTTGGGCAATATAGAGAATTTCAGATTTCTAGGCCTGTAAGCCAAAGAATATTCTAGACCTATAAGCCAAAGGTATTCTAGGTCTGTAAGACAAAGATGGAAGCCCCAACATTGCAGAGGAACCTTGGGTGACTGTCCAGGCAGCAAGCAAGCTGGGTCTCTCATTTCTATAGCTTTGGAAGTGCCTTGCTCTGCACTGTTTACTCAGGTAATATTATATCCTTCTCAGGTCTCTGAGGGGTTGAAGAACAGATACAGTTTTACAGTTTTCCTTGTCATCAAATTCAGAAAAGTAATTTACATGTGGGATGTAAAGTTTATAAGGTTGAGAAACATAAAAGCTTAAGTTGTTTATCTAAGAAGGTCTAAAAAATACTTTAGGATAGTAATATAAGTTATGATTAAACATATTTTATCTATAAAACTTTGGACTCATTAACATAGGATACATAATATAATATTTTTCCAAATTTTCCAACTACAGATAGACTGGATATTGTGAATGTAATTATTACCTGATAATTGTCCTTATTATATATAGTTTTAGTATGTTAGAGTTAAAACCTTTCCTTTTTATTTAGAGAAAAAGGGGAAAAATATTGCAGGAATTTTGGTTGAGTGTACTGTGACACTCTACAACTGTTAAATAAAGTTTACCTTGAATTGGGGTGCAAAGCTAGTGACTAGCTAACTGGAACTGGCCATAGAGAAGCCAGCAATTTGGATAGAGAAGACACACAGGAAGGAAAGGGTAGAGACTTGAGTTTTGCTTCCGTTTTGATTTTGGAATGAATGAACAGACAAGTCTCTTGCTGGTCTCTAGCCAAAAAGCAAAGTTACCTGGTTGCTTCTCAGTTTCTCTGATTTAGGAGGTTTTCATCCCCAAACCCAGATTCCATGTCTTTGTTGGTAAATAGAACAATAGAGACTTCATTTAAAATTACAAGTATCAGGAGTGGCAGAGCCTGGACCACAGAATCAGAAAGCCCTCCAGTCCATGGCTGGAGTGACTGGCATGGGAGTGTGGGCCTCATGCAATAATTAAATATTAGTAGATTCCTGTGACACTGCTAAGCCAACAGGAAAACATGGTACTAAAAAGGCTTACGTAGAGTCTGTGTAGATAACTGGTTGGCCCTTAGTTATTTGGAGTGCTCTAGTAAAACTGATAAATTCAGCCTTCTGTGAATTGGTCCCCAGTAGTAAATGGTTGACTCACTGTTTTAGTGGAGGTGACCACTGCAGAAGTCTCCTGGCATATCTGTCCATGAGAGAGCTTCCATCAACAAAGAGGGTGAGTTGTGTGTCTGTGAGGGGTTGGTCTAGGAGACAAGGCTACAGTAAGTGAAAGGACTCCATAGCCTCTGGGCAGGAGTGAGAGGAGGTATCAGAGGCTGAAGGGACATGGAGGATTGCAGGGTCGAGGGTAGGGGTGGAGGCCAAAGCAGTTTTGGGGTTTTCTAGAAACAGTAAACAAAAGATCTGGACCCATGAGGGCCTAAGGAGGGAAAAGGAAGAATAAGTTAGAAGTTCTGAGAGTCAATGGGTGGAGTACACAGTGAATGGCTGAAACAGGGTGATCTTGAAGGGTTCCTGGGTGAGTTTGACTACCATTGCTAGGACTCTCAAATATGGCTGCCATCTACATGTGGTCGGGTCTAGCTGGTTGAACAGGAAGCAATGTCCCAATGCGAGGGTCTAATTGTTTGAACTAGAACTCTTATGGACATTCTGACCTTTTCATCTGTAAATAGGTAATAGGGGATGGTGAAATCCAGTCAGGTAGGTCACAGGCATAAGGAGGGCAGTGGATTATGGCTATGTGGGTGAGAGGACCCATGTGAATCTCTCTGGTCACCTGGTACAAAGACTTGACCATGATAGCAAAGTTAGGGATGTAGTGATGGGAGAATACTATTAGGCCCCAAAATGAGAGAATTTGATCCTCTGTGGTCAGGGGCTGTAAGCCTTGCAGGGATCAGACTCAGTCAGAGGTGAGGGTCTTATATCCTAGGCTGAATTGAACATCTAAATACACAATGCAGGAGCATAGCTGAGTTTTAGACAGGGAAATATGGTATTCTAGGGAGCCAAGGTAGTTTAGGAGCAAAGAGGTGGCCTACTTGGACAGAGACAGGTAGGCACTGTACGTTAGGAGGTCATCTATGTATTAGAGAGGTATGATAGGGCCAAGATCAAAGGTGGAAAGATCACAGGCCTGAGCTTGACCAAAGAAATGTTGACTATTCTGAAAGCCCTGGGGAGAACTGTTCATGTGAATTATCACACAGACTATGAATCAGGGACCTCCCAGGTGAAGGTAAAGAGAATATATGAGTCAGGGTGTGGAAAGACGGTTTAAAAAAATGGGGGGGGGGGAGTCTTTTAAGTATAGGACAGCAAAGTGGGAAGTTGTAGGAGGAATGTTAGAGAGAAGGGTTGATGACCATTGGGTGGGGTGGGATGATGGCCTCATTAATGAGGTGGCGGTCTTGAACTAATTAATGAGCTGGAGTTCTTAAGACAGCAGGTCTTAATACAGTCATAATAGTGGCCTTGAGGCTTCAGGGATGGGTTTCAGTAATAGGTGACTGGGATCTGAAAAGAAAGGAAGAGGGGTCCTGAAGGTGAATGAGAACTGACTGGTGGTGGGTCGCAGCCACTGGGGTGAAGATATCCCATACTTGGGGGTTGACTGGATCCAGGAGGATAGGGTCAGGGTAATTTGGGGTAGGGACAAAAGCAGCGACTAAGAGAAGAAGAAAATGGAGTCAAGAGTGTGGGTGCCAAGGAGAGGGGTGAAGGGGAAGCCCCAGCCAATCACCTTGTTTGTAGGGCGGATACCCCTTGGGCCAATATTTACCTATAAATCTGGCGGTTGTGCTTCCTGCGCTCTCTCTTGGTTTGCTGCTCTTCGTTGGAACTCTGGCTTTGTAAGCTCCCTTCTTCTTCCCCTTATTAAAGCTGAATATTTTATATTAAGGCTAGTCTGATTAATTCTATTTGCCAGTCTTTATGCCCCTTCAGAGGGGGCCCCAAATCAACTGAGGATATTGTGGCACAAGTAAAGGCACTGGGCAAATAGGCATGACCAGAATAGAATGTGAGAATCTTCCTGCAGGAATGCAGGGAAGTGGCAGGGTCTTAGGCAGATTGGAGGGGGTCCCATCCAGCCCTGGGACAGAAATCAGCCTGGAAACAATGGACCCAAGTGAAAGGTCGAGACAGAAAAGTAGCCCCTGTGTCCACCAGGAAGGTGATGGGACTTACGCAGAACCCGGAACATTACCCTAGGCTTAGTGAGGGTGAAGGGCTCTCCGAGTCTGAGCGCCATCAGTCCTCCAGTAGGTTAAGGAGCTCAATGACTGGAGAAGTCTCAGAGGCCTGCACTGGTGGGACCAGGCATCTGAGATCCCTGTCTTCCTCTGAGGGACACAGAAGTGCTGCACAGAGGATGAACCTACATGGCGGCCCTGCAATATCCAATGTTCAGGCTGCCAGCAGACAGAAAATGGCCTGGTGTGTGGCTGAGAGTTGGGGAAGCCTCAGGACCAGTGGCCTTCCTGGCTGAATATGGAGTAGACCCCTTGTGGAGTTTAGTTTGTCTGGGCCCCTGCAGATAGGAGCCTTGTAGACTTTACTTGATCCCTCTGCAGGAGTGCCACTAGCCTCAGGGCAGCTACCAAGGCTTTAACTTGGAGCACAGCCTTCCCTTGTAGTTGAGCCTGCTGGGAAAAGTCCATTGCCTCTTCATGGGCAGTAAAACGCTTAAAAGCCATTTTCACCAATTCCTGCACGAGGGTTTGGGGACTGTCAACGTCTAGTGCGTTGGGGTCCCTAGGTAAGGGTTTCGCGCAAATCCGGACACAGGGGATGCAGAGTGTGAACAACTGCAAAACAAGCTCTATTTTGTATGGCTTTTTATACAGACTAAAAAGCATTACCTCAACTCTGAAACTCCCCTTTACTCACGTACATGATCATGAGAAACTCTTGCCTCACCTTGCAAGAAACAATACCTCAATTAATAACAGTAATAAAAATGAAAAGAAGAACATAGAAACAAGGCAACATGTATACAGAAGCAAAGCACTCCTTTGTAACTGGTAGAGCGTGAAGAACTGAGCTCAAAGGCCACTTCCTTATCCAGGGTACAGATTCCGACAGAACGTTTGAGAAATGGGCAGAGAAAGTTTGCTTTCATCTATGCTTGGTTTGCCAAGCAACTGTTTCCCAACTTCATCTCATTTGTCCCAGGAGGAGCCTGCACTCTAAGCCAGTTCTGTGTCTCCACAGGGGACCATCCTCAGTCTTTCTTAGTTTCTAATGTCTGGTGATGACTGAGGAATGAAATGGGTACCCAGGAACGTGGCTCCTGCTGGGGAGGCTAGATCAAGGTGGGTATATTGAATCATGGTCTCTTGTAATCAGTTTAGAAAAATGACGGGGTTTTCATCAACTCATTGTGTAATTTCACAGTGTTTATTAAATTAGCCACTTTGTTTGAGACATCTCCATACCATGAAGGATGCAGTGAAACATGAGGTCCCTCCTCTGCCATCCATTTTGATTCAGTGCACTCCATAGCAGGTACCACTATGTCACTTAAAGGGACTGCATTGTCCACTAGGTGGGTCTGCTCTGTGTACTGCCTAGCTGCTGCCTGAACCTGTCTGTCCTCGGGAGTGAGAGTGGAGGCCTGGGTGGATAAAGATCAGGCCAGGTCAGGTCATAGGCTTAGGAAAGATAGCAGAACTCCTTATACAGGCCAAAGGATTAGCAGAAAAGGAGCCTAACCATTTTTCAATCCGTGAGAGTCCTGAAGGGAGAAAGGGACAGAGACTTGAACAATTCCCTCATCTCCAGTCACCTCTTAGAGTGGGCAGAGGTGGGCAGGCTGCATATGGGAAATCACCGCGGAGGGTTCAGGGGCAATAGGCCAGTGTGTGGATGGATACCAGGGTGCCGGTTGTGGTGTTGTATAAGGGGAAGGGGGACAGCAGGTTCTGCAGTGATACCGAAGGGACAGTAGGAGGGAGAGGGAGGCAGGTACTGTGGATGAGGTTGGCTCTCAACCTTTCTCATGGATAGGGAAGAAGGAGGGAAGGGTGGGAAAAGGGAAGAAGGATGACACTAGGTGGAGTATGCGGCAGTGTAGGAGGAAGGGGGGTAGATGGGATTTGGGGAAGAGGCAGCTGTGCCAGTGACTTAGGTGACTCCTTCAGAGCAGAGCTCTCAGAGTCCAAGTCCCCGGATGAAAGGGTGTCTGGAGGCAGAGCAATCCTGGCCAACAAGATCTGGGCCCATCAGGCACTGGCTACATAAGGAGGGACAAAAACACAGAATCCCCAAAACCTAGAGGTAAGACAGTTCAGACCATTTGTCCAAATACTGGCAGAAATTCTCACGATCACAGAGGACGTTAAAGTCAAGAGTGCCCTCTGGTGGCTATTTAGACTAGTTATCTGGTGTGTATGGAGGCCAAGCCACAACACAAAAGGAAATCAGATGTCATGGACATATGATCTGAGGCTGCCCCAGTGTAGATAAATTTCACAGCAGGTACCCCGAATGCAACTGAGGGTCAGGTTCAGACCCAGTGCTGCCCATTCCCAAGCTTGTGCCAGGGACCAATGACTAGGGGAGGCATCCAATGCCGTAGACTGGGGACGAGCAGGGGGGCTAGGGTAGCCTTGGAAAGGACATCTCCAAACCAAAGGCTTCCTGGACAGAGACCATCCCTGCTCTGGAACAGCTGGCCCTGGTGTGGCTGCAACTTTTGGCAGGGGATGCCAGGGGTCCTATACCTGGAAGAGGCACCCAGTACCACTTAGGTAGTGGATGGGAAAAAGAGCAATTTACCCCAAGTCGAAAATCGATTGCATCTGGTGGAGGAAAAAAAAAAAAAAAAAAAAAAAAAAACAGGGGGAAAGGGAGTGGTCCCTGTGTGGCCAGGGGACCCAGTGCACTGGGCGGGCATTCAACTCCTCCCAGGTTTTGGCACCAAGATGATAGGTTTTCTACCCCCAAAGAATGAGTTTCTCTGCTGTCACACTAGCCAGATCAAGTCAAACTGGAAAAGGATAGCAACAGGTTTATTGAGGGCAAAGCAACTCCTGGGCAAAGAACTGAGTCCAGAGAAGTCACATGCCCAAGCTAAGGCAGAAAGGCTTTATAGATTGTAGGTAAAGGGACTATGTCCACCACAAGCTGGGTTTGCACCCGAGTATGGTTAAAAGCTGAGAATTTAGGCAGGGACATGGGCAGCTGGCAGTCTCAGGGGAGGAAGTTGCAATGGCCTCCAGAAATGCAGAACAGGGCTATTGGTGCCTATTGTTTCTTTAGAGACTCTATGAGAAGGCAGGGTAAGAGAAAGAGAAAGGAGGAATGGGGCTTCCTGGTCCATGCAGGGGAGAGATGGAAGTTCCAACCAAATAATTTGGAGTCAGAGCACTTGGGTTCTCTAATGGTCTTAGGTTCTGGTGTCTTTTGAATCGTATCAAGATGTTTCTCAATCATGTAAAAATAGTGGATACTATCTGAAACTTCCACAGAATCCACAGAATGTCCCACACCGTGCTAAGGATATTACACATTTTAACTCATCTACACCTCTCAAAAATTCTTTGAATACTCTGGGGTTTTTTGTTTTTGTTTTGTTTCAGTTTGATTTTGGGGGTTTTTTGTTTTGGTTTTTTGTTTTGGTTTTGGGGGGTTTTTTGTTTTTGTTTTTGTTTTGTTTTGTTTTGTTTTTGAGGAAATACAAACCACTAGTTTTCCCACGCAGGGTTTCAGAGTAAGCAGGAGGTGAGCACAGATGGTTTGACTTGGCATCCTCACCCGTTCCTGTAGTTGAATTTTGGAAGAACCATTGCACCTGGCATTTATTCTGAGTGATGGCCACTTAGGCCTTGAAGTGATTTCTTGTAATAAACAGTGGTTGTTTTCTAGTATTTATGGGGTTGCTCTTTGTTGGGAATTTCAGAACCTTAGAAAGACCTAAGTCTTAAGATATTTCCGGCAAACCTGGAAATCCTGTAATGACCGTGCTTCCTTCGGTAATGGTTCTCTGACAATCCCTAGGTCAGATAAGGGATTTCGGTATGTGGGAATTGAATTGCTAAGATGACTTTCATGTACCAATCAACAAAAGAGCTTCTGCAAAGCTACTAGGTAGCCAGCCTATCAGAGGCTGACCCACCCTGCTGATGAGAAGTCTAAATTTATCCCGTAGTGTCTCTCTTTCTCAGATCATCCTGCATAACTCAGAACACTGACACGTCCCAACTTCCACAAAGGAAAGAGGCTTAAGAACTCAAAGTACTAGCCCATGAAGTAACTTATCTGAGCTTGAGTGTCACAACCACTATTCTCCCAGGTCTTTTCAGGTATCCTAGGAGTATCTAGCTAACAAGGACCCACCCACCCCCACCCCACCCCCCCACCCCCGGGAATGAAGGGTTTTGTCCCTCCTGGTCCTTTTCTCATCTACGCATCTGCTTGAAATTTTCATATCTTGAATAAATCTAAATTTGATTTAACTCTTTTTTATTTATTGCCTATTTGGAGTCGTGTGAGATGACTCATGCCTATAATTCTGTGTCTTGAGAGGCTGAGTCAGAAAGACTGTCCCAGCCGCAGGGCCAGTGTGGAGTATATTATGAATGCAAAGACAGAGTGAACTACGGGGTGAAACCTTACCCAAACATAAAAACAAATCCACAGTCTCTATTGGTTCTCAGAGTCCAAAAAGTGTCCGTTTACCAGAAAGTCTTCCACACTCCTGTGACCTCCTGGAACATACTTTTATCCATATATACGTGGCCTTCTCCTGCCACATGCAAACCCATGTGTGTCTCTTCAGCATTCTCAGAATCATAAAGTGATACAGGTCTCTTTTCCTGGTTGAATAGGTATGAAATACTAACGCACTATTATCCATAGGGAGTGAGGGTTATAATATTGATTGCCATGCACTCATCACTGAAGCTGAAGTCTCTTTTTAAGCTCATTTAAAAAAAAAAAAAAAGACTAACATTTATCTCTTAGATGATTCGCACCAAGCTTCTTCACTGTCTCCCCCAACTCTATCAATCACATGCTAATATAACAAGCGGAAAGTCAATCATCCACAAAAACGCTAAGCACATAGAGGCTAGGAAGAGTGTTTGCCTGTAAGCCTGGAGCTCTGAGTTGAAAAGGGACAAGTTGAGTCCGAGTTTTCGGCCGCACTGTGTACTGTGTGAGAGGTCCAGGCTGACGAAGATGACTTCCAGGAAAGCTGAGACTTGCGCCATTCCCAGTGAGACTTGGGTCGTCCCCAGTGGAACAATTCCCAGATGCCAACAATGCTGGGAGGGGTTAGATGTGAACACCGATGATAGACTTTGCTGGAGAGGTTGTGCAGGAAGGGGTACCCTCATCCATTGCTGGTGGGAATGCAAACTTGTGCAACCACTTTGGAAAGCAGTGTGGCGGTTTCTCAGGAAATTCAGGATTAACCTACCCCTGGACCCAGCAATACCACTCTTGGGAATATACCCAAGAGATGCCCGATCATATGGCAAGGGCATTTATTCAACTATGTTCATAGCAGCATTATTTGTAATAGCCAGAACCTGGAAAAACCTAGATGCCCTTCAATGGAAGAATGGATGAAGAAAGTGTGGAATATATACACATTAGAATTAGAATACTACTCAGCGGTAAAAAACAATGACTTCTCGAATTTTGCATGTAAATGGATGGAAATAGAAAACACTATCCTGAGTGAGGTAACCCAGACCCAAAAAGATGAACATGGGATGTACTCACTCATAATTGGTTTCTAGAGATAAA
>NW_026067909.1:18661683-18679792 GCF_014885135.2 Alexandromys fortis
TTTTTTGGTTTTTCGAGACAGGGTTTCTCTGTAGCTTTGGTGCCTGTCCTGGAACTAGCTCTTGTAGACCAGTCTGGCCTCGAACTCCCAGAGATCCGCCTGCCTCTGCCTCCCGAGTGCTGGGATTAAAGGCATGCGCCACCACCGCCCAACTCTGAATACAAATTCTTGATCACGACCTTTTTCTGTGCATTTTTCTAGACTCCTCCGGTGGCATCATGACAGGTACTGCAGTTCTTCTTGTATGTGCTTCTCTTCCACTGGAACTCATCCTGTCTCTGGTTGATGCCCTCTCATATTTTAATACATAAGAAGCTGCCTCATAGGGATCTACAGCTAATGACACACCAAATCTGAGAGTTTGACACTAACTGCAGAATTCACCTTGGTCTCGATTTCAGCTCCAATTTGTATATAATTATTAAGAGATAAGCTTTGGTGCATTGTCACTTGAAAGAATTTGTGCTGAGTAGATAACTATCTTAAATTGAGAATCTGCTAGCTGGGGTTATTTAGGGCTTCACCAAGAGGCCAGGCTTTGATAGGGCAAGGTTGGCGACAAGGCCAATGTTTACTTGGTGAATGTGTGCCAATGTCTTCCTTTGGATCACTAGAGTGGGAAGTTCCTAGTTAGAGGTGAGTTGGCAGTTTCTAATTACTTATGACAATCTATACTGAGTGACTCTGGTTTGCTTATATAGGAACTGAGATGCCAGATCAGTGTAATAGCCTCCCAATTATTTCTTTTCATAAGTCAATTTGTGATCCTCAACCTTCCTAATGCTGTGACCCTTTAATATAGTTCCTCATGTTGTGGTGATCCCCAGCCATAAAATTATTTTGTTGCTACCTCAAAACTATAATTTTGCCGCTGTTATGAAAAAAATAATGTAAATATCTGATATGCGATATGGGGTCGCAGTCCGCAGGTTGAGAATCACTGATCTAATGTGAGTTGTTTGTCCTACAGCATAACATAGTGGGTTTGCACATATAAACCTACCTGGGGACCTGAGTGCATAAGACCTGTTCAATTCTAGGTGCTATCATTTTCCTGTCTCAAAGGTAATGGTCTTCATCTGTGAGAAGTTTGATGCTGAGGCTGGAGATGTAGCTCAGCTGGAAGAGAGCTGTCTAGCACACAGGAAGCCCTGGGTTCAGTCCCTAGCATTGTACAAAACAAGCCAAGAAGGTACATGCCTATTCCAGCACTCAGGAGTGGAGGCTGGAAGATCTCGGGAGTTCAGGGTCACCCCTATACAGTCAGCCTCAACCACTTTAACCCTGTCTCAAAAAAAGAGCTTTTGTTTGTTTGCTTGCTTGCTTGGGGGATTTTTTGTTCTGGCTGGAGGCATGGCTCATCATTTAAGAGTACTTGCTGTTCTTGCAAAGGACCTCAGTTCTATTCTCAACACCTGCATCAGGCAGCTTAGAACTTCTTGTAACTCCAGCTTCAAGGGATCCAATGCCTTCTGTTCTCCACATTATATCAAGTCAGCCACAGTCCCAACATGCATGAGTGAGGGACTCACAAGGTCCCACCCCTTTCTGAGGAGCTGTTGGCAATTAGTGGTTACTGGGAGAGTGGGAGCTGCTTTTCTTCTGGGATACAGGCACTGAGAGATTACTCATGCTCCTGTAGAAGGTCCCACACCCATGTGCACACAGAAAGCACAAAATGGATTCAGTGGGTAGCAAATTTAAAATAAAAAAGTCATGTGGTGACATATGCCTTTTAGCCTGGCATTTAAGAGGCAAAAGCAGGCAGATCTCTGTGAGTTCAAGACCAGCCTGGGCTAAATTGTGAAACCTGTCTCAAAATTAAAAAAAAAAAACAGGTAAAAATAAATAAAATTTAAAAGAAGAGAGCCTGTGAAGCTGGGGAGGAAGTGGGGAGGAAGCTAGTGGAGGAACTCGAGGGAAGGAACTGGGCCAGTCTGGATGCACACAGTACATGCATGTATAAATATTATATAAAACATAAAAAAGCTATACTTCTCCCAAATGAGCTGTACCTTGAAGTGCCTAGGAATGTTGATCAAAAGCCTGCAGCTTTTATACAGAGGCAGTAGATTGGGATTAATCTACTTACCCATCAGCAGATCTGCTAAACATATTTTTGGTACAGCCACATGTCACTGTCACAGACTAAGTCACTTTTGCTACAGAATGAGATGCAAGAAAACAGTAGACAATTGTCAAATCTGCCACCATCCTTGTGCAAGCTTCCTGTGGAAGGAAAAAGAACCACTCTGGGCAGCGGGTGGAGGGATCAGTGGGGATGGGAGATTTTCCTTCTTGCCATAAGCCATCATTATCACTTACATTGTATTCCATGAGTTTATAGCACACATTGAAAAGATATTATTGAATTAAAACATGAACAAATCAAAAGAAAATTAATTTAATGGTATTTTTGTATATTTTTGTCTCAAATTGCTTTCTTTAGAAATTTTTTTGGCTTATTGGTCTTTTGCTTGTATATTTTGAGTTACATTCCTGTGTGTGTGTGTGTGTGTGTGTGTTGTTTGTCCCTTGCTTTTTTTGTCCTTTAAAGAGAGAAAGAAAGGGTGTGGGGTTGCGTGAGTAGGGAGGAACTGGTGGTGGAAGTAGGAAATGTGACCACAACAACTTGTATGAAAATATTTTTCTTCAAGACAAAATTAAAAGTATATATTTAGAAGCAGGAGGGTACATTTACCCACATCAGTAGGGCCAAGAGCTCTTCCAACCTGTGGGACGAGGTATGGGTTTGCAGTAGCTTTGCCTGACCCTTCTTGCAGCCATCTGGGAAGTCACTTCTGGAGAAAAAGGTCAAGGAAAGGAGCTTGAATGATGCCATTTCATCCACGGGATAGAAAACTTCCATGGCTGCCCTTATGACATTGTTGAGATTTTCAATGATCCATATCGTAAATCATTTTCCCTGGGGAAATTCTGCTCAAAAACCATCCCAGTATTTACCTCTTCTTCGAGCCACATGAGTGTGGTGTTCCACAGTGATGACATTGCCACCAACATAGGATTCTATGCATCTTATGAGTCTCTGTTGCAAGATGAGAAAGACTCAGGTGCGTCCCTTCATCATTTCAGCCACCGGTCTTGCTTGGTGTAACACCGCACTGAGATGGACATTCCGTCAGCTGGGAGCGAGGGATCTGAGCACTTCACTGTTGACAAATTAGGTCAGTATGATAAATAACCAGACCAGCTCAAGAAGAACAGTTTTATTTTAATAGTTGAAAAGGGGAAACTCACGCTTCAAGAGTGGGAGGTCCGAAATGCAATCGGTCCGGCGGACACCGCACAGAGAGAGGGCACACCTGGATCTCCTGGTTTTTCCACCTGGACTCCAGGTAGCCACACCCTAACTAGATGTGATTGGTTGATAGTTTCCCTATTATATCCCCCTTTTGTCTAAAGAAGATCAACCCAAACTCAATACAACTATATACAATAGGAACAGTCACCAAATATAAAATTACAAACAATAAACAATATTAAGCAAGGAACACATAACAAAAGTTTACTAAACATTTTATTTCAAGGAGTCTAAATAATGTATTGAAATTAAGCTTGGCTAAATCATAAGGAAGGTAACTATAATTATCTAATCTTCAACTCCATCAAAGATCTGAGAAGGGAAGCAATATTACTTGAGTAAACAGAAAGTGCAATCGAGAAACTTCCAAATTGTGCAACAAATGACAGAGACAAACTGACTACCTGGGCAATCACCCAAAGTCTCATTTGTAATGTTGAAGCAATTTAAGCTAAGATCTAACATAACTGACATACCATTTTCAAAAGCAAGAAACTTTTTTAAACTATCTTACCCTGTCTTGGCAGGAAATGACAGTCCTGTTTTATCCATTTACGAATACTCTGTATCTCTGTCAGTGGTTGAGGTATGGGCATTTCTTTGCCCAAAGGCCAGTTCAGCCAAGAAGAAAGGCACCAGGTGGAGTGTCTTTGGTGCTCAACATTCTCTTGGGAATAGATTGGTGTTGTCAGGAGTGATTGTGTCTCACTACCACAGAACTCTGAGTTATATTAAAGGCCATTTTTTACAGCTCTTTGAAGAGGCTGAAGATTATCTATCTATACTGAATATAATTTCTATGTATCTAAAGAACCTGATTAGACTAAATATAAATATGACAAACATAGATGACTACTGATCTATAATTCTCAATACCTATCTAACTTAAAGACTAAGACAATAAACAACTGTGCAATAAATGGGAACAATGACCTTCAAATGTAAGCAATGTAGAAGTATCTTGATCAGAGGTAGTAATGTACACTGCAATATGGTAAATATATATCAATACATGAACAATGTTTCAAACAGAGGTAGAAGCATACATGTATACAATATTTAATAAATTTAACTTTGTATCAAAATACAAGAATCTATACTAATAATTGTCTAAAAACAACAATTACCAATCTATTATCCTATCATCCAATTATCCCTTTTTTTTCCCCCTTTTTTTTTTAAGAAGATCCCTGAGCCTATAAAATTCCTCCTCCATCCCTCAACCACATACCAATTATAATCAATCCCTAAATGATGTCCCTAAGTCTGAGGGCAAACTTTACTGGGAGAAGGGACATTGTCCTCTAAAATTGCTTCCAGCTGTCATGGGGGCAACGTTCTTCCTAGGGAATCCTGTGAAAGTAAATGATGGTTAAATTCCAAGATTAATATTTGGTCTGGTAAAATTGCAAATAGTCTCTGAGTATTTTGTGGAGGTCTGGCCAAAATGTTGTAAAAGATGTGCACCATTTTAGCTAACCAAGTTGGAACCATCTTGTGCAGCTGGTACCCAAAACAGGTCTCATAGTAGCACTATCAGCATCATGACGTCATATTAACCAGATGAAGTTGTTGTGGGGTCCCTTCTTCTTCCTGGAAACTTCAAAGATTACTGCGGGAAATTTTATCGTTTATTATGGGAAACTTAAGCATTATCTATATAGACATATACAGACACATATATTCAATGAAAGGCATGATAAAGACAAAAAAAAATATGAGGAAAGACAAAAAAGCATTCCATCAGCTGGGAGCAAGGGATCTGAGCACTGCATTGATGTGGGAGGGTCTTCTGTTTTGTGTTGATTTCATTGGTTTATAAAGAAACTGCCTTGGCCATTTGATAGGCCAGCCCTTAGGTGGGTGGAGTAGACAGAACAGAATGCTGGGAGGAAGAGGGAAGTGAGGCAATCACCATGCCTCTCCTCTCTGGCTCAGACACCATGGATCCAGATGCCAGGTCAGATATGCTCAATCTTCCACGATAAGCCACCACCTCATGGTGCTAAACACATTAATAGAAATGGGTTAATCAAGATGTGAGAATTAGCCAATAAGAGGCTAGAACTAACAGGCCAGGCAGTGTTTAAAAGAAGTCAGGACCACGAGGGGTGCACCCACCCACGGAGACAGTGGGGCTGATCTATTGTGAGCTCACCAAGGCCAGCTGGACTGCGACTGAAAAACCATGGGATAAAACCGGACTCTCTGAATATGGCAGACAATGAGGGCTGCTGGACAATGAGTGCCAAGGACAATGGCACTGGGTTTTGATCCTACTTCATGTTCTGGCTTTGTGGGAGCCTAGCCAGTTTGGATGTTCACCTTCCTAGACCAGGATGGAGGGGGGAGGACTTTGGACTTTCCACAGGGCAGGGAACCCTGACTGCCCTTCAGACTGGAGAGGGAGGGGGAGAGGAGTGGGAGGAGGGGAGAGGAGAGGGAGGAGGGGGGAAAAGGGAGACGGGGAGGGAAATGGGAGGCGGGGAGGAGGCGGAAATTTTTTTTCAATAAAAAATATTTAAAAAAAAAAAAAAGAATACAGTTTGTGTTGTTATTTTTGGGTGTAAAGCTAGCCGGTGGCCAGGAGCTGGGAGGCAGGAAGCAGCCTGCAGCTCCTTCTACACTACACTTGGATGGACATTCAGTCAGCTGGGAGCGAGGGATCTGAGCACTGCATTCGGATGGACATTCTGTCAGCTGGGAGCGAGGGATCTGAGAATGCTTCCCAAGCTTCTGGTCAGTCACAGCTCCTGAAATGTGAGTTGGAGAGGTTTATTGCTGAGCGCATTGCTCTGGAGGTAGAGGCACAAATCTTCTGAGATTAGAGGTTCATTAACTGCTAGGAGAAAGGGGACTCAGCTAGCCCCATGTTAGATCCTGTTCTATTCAAAACTGTGTTAATAATGAGTTCACAAATAATAGAGCGATGATGTTTCCATGCTCAATTATTGTCACCTTATAGAAGGCTATTGAAAGCCTTCTCTGAGCTCTGTGAAATATACAAGTCATCCAGGGATGTATAGGAGGATGTTAACATCCCCGGGCTAAATATCACATTTGCATCAAGTCCAAGGTGCTCAGCAGCCAGCTTTAGCTAACCAAGACAGAGAACGCGTCCTCCTTACTTTCATTGCTCATCAACATGGGAAGCTTCAGGGCAGTGACCCAGCTTGTCTGCTTTTCCAGATGTGGCACTCAGGCTAGCCAATGGCAGCCACCCTTGTGAAGGCCGTGTGGAGCTCTACTACAACAGCAGCTGGGGCACAGTGTGTGATGACAGCTGGGACCTAAGAGATGCCCAGGTGGTGTGGCAGCAGCTGGGCTGTGGAGGAGCCATGGCAGCCTCTGGCCGAGCACATTTTGAACGAGGCCTTGGTCCCATGGTCCTGGATGATGTAGAATGCATGGGAACAGAAGCCAGACTCTGGCAATGTCTGCACAGTGGCTGCTTTGCCCACAACTGTGGCCATCAGGAGGATGCTGGTATCATCTGCTCAGGTGGGCTGCGTTCTGAGTCAGAAGGGCTCATGACTCTACAGTTCTGGGAGTTGCCTGTGCCTCCACACATAAATCAGGAAGGAAATCTAGGATAGTCCCAGGCCACTGTTCCCAGCCTACCCTCCTGCTAGCTAAGGTGCGATTTTAATTATCGTTTCCTTTAATCTGACTCTTTACTTACGTGAGCTTCTTTTACAAGGAAGCTTCAAACTTCATCAGCTTAAACAGAGAGCCAGGGTCACATCCTGCAAATAGATACTTTTTTTTGTTTGCTCCTGGCTCTTTGGACCCAGTAGCTGCCACATTACAAATTCAGTCAGTGGCTCTTCAGAGCAGGTCTTTAAGAGCAGAGTTCAGCACGCCGAGAAGAATTGGGAGAAAAAAAGGCCCAAGCCTTTAGAGGAAGTTGAGTTATCCTGGTGCCAGAGGTCCTCAAAGGATGCTTTGTTGTCTTTAAACTGTATCTATTTTTTTAAAAATCTGTTAATCCCCAGGCTCTGGTTTTTATGGGACAGTTTTATTTGGATATGTGATACCAAAGTCAAACTATTCAGCTGATCAGGTCAAAGTGGCTTCTGTGTTCTACACAGTGGTGATCCCCATGTTGAACCCTCTCATCTACAGTCTGAGGAACAAGGAGGTTAAAGAGGCTATGAAAAGTGATCTGAAGGAGACACCTGGTTCTGAACAGATGTAAAATCTGGGTGGTCAGCAGTGGGGACAGTCACAGGTTTGCCTGCTCCTGTTAGCACACCCACTTTCTCTCTTTTCTGAAGAAGGGTCTACTGTAACTCAGATCAACTCAAACTCAGGGTAGTTGATGGTGACCTTGAAGACCCAATTGTTGTGGGGTTCCTCTGTGTGCTGTGAATACCACTGGTTAATAAAGAAGCTGTTTTGGACCTGTGATAGGGTAGAGCAGAGCTAGGTAGGGAATACTAAACTGAATGCTAGGAGAAAGGAGGCAGAGTCAGGAGAAGACATGGAGCCGCTGCCAGAGACAGACACGTTGAAACCTTGCTGGTAGGCCACAAGCCTCATGGGAAAATATAAAATAATGGAGATAGGTTAATTCTAGATGTAAGAGCTAGCTAGCAATACACTTAAGTAATTGGACAAGCAGGGATTTAATTAAGATCCTCCTGACTACAACTTCCAGGTGGGATTATAGGGCATAATTAGGCTCCACAGTCCTTTTCTTTAGAATCCACAAAGATTAACCCATCATTAAATGCCAGCCCATGTAAACAGAGATATGTTCCACCAGGATGCACCCACTATCGCCCAGTGAGTGACACCCCTGTTGGGACATTGACAAGCTGGATTGAGGAGGAACAATCTCCCATACTTAATTGTGACTAAAATTAGATGTGCCCTGAAGTCAACCTATCTGTTCCTTCTGGGGCTGGAAAAGCGCAGGGCACTTTTATTTTCTATTCTTTTTCCTGTTTTTACCAAAATGTATTATATGCCTGCCTGCCCGAATCTCATAGTGGGTATTAGTATAAGAAGTATAACTAAGAAACATAATAGAGACAATCATTGTTTTCAATATTGTACCTTTATACAAAAGTACATAAATATCATGGTAGATGGTACACGATGACATAAACACTATAGAAAGTGGCTTGAATATGAAAATGTTCCACTAAGGAATTGAAATATTGATCATGAAGATTTCTTTTCATCCACCACTGCCATGTCAGAGTCCTTCATATATGCTACAAATGCAGTGTGGCCGGGCACTACAACCTGTATGGACTCTACAGGAATCACAGCACTGGAGGGTATGACAAGACTTCATAGGGGTGGGTTTGGCCTGGATGATGTTCTCATGGCTTTTAGCAACATCTTTTTCTTCCACAATTCTTTAAAGAAACACACAAAATGAGCTTAGAATTGTCCTTTCCAGTGAGCTTCTACAGTCATGAGGACTGTATGTGAAGTCCAGGGCTGAAGCCCATCACACATGTGACACCAGCCTTGGGGTAAAGCTCCTGCTCCTTCCTTATCTTTCCTCTCCTACAGTGGCTATGCATGTGAACCCAGGTTTCCACTTCTAGCAAGGGAGAATGACTTGCACTCCAGTGGCTGCTACAGGCCCCTGAGATGTGGGAATGGTGAAGAAGGTGCTAGAGTTGGCTGGGCTCAGCTCTGACTCCACCATATACGTCCCGAGAAAGGGACACCATTACTGCTGACAGCCTGCCTCTTCTTCTCAAGGCTTCTCTCCCAATCTTCAAACATTTCTCATCTGACTTCCATCCCTGTCAGCTGTCCTCCATGGAGTCTTTATTCTCTTGACCCACTTCACTTTCCCACAGCCTTTGACAATGAATGAGGGGACATGTGAGCTCCCCAGTGAGTGGAAAGAGGTTGCTTTGGCCACACTCTGTGTGAGTGGGAGACAGCTCATGCCCAAGGCATCCTCTGTGAATTCCCCAGTCTACCGTGCCAGGGAAGGAAAGGGTGCTCAGCCAGGGTCCTGTTAAACACCGAAGGCACACTCCCTGGTAGCAGAAAGGAATGCTGGCGCACGTGTGTGCATGGCACACACGCGCGCACACACACATACACACACACTGAGTCCAGGCCAAGAGCAGTGGACTTGTAAGCTCTCAGCTCCAATCTAGAAGAAAAACCTTCAAGCTTCTGTACCCATTTGCCACCTTCATCTCAAGCCTGACCATGGCCCCAGACTTTCCCCTACTGGTGGCCACTATAGTAAGAAATAACCCTGCTTCAGCTGAGGGCCCAGTGTCCCATTAGATGGAGTATTGCACATTCTTACCTAGCTACTTTGGAGCAAAGAAAGACGACAGCTACTAATGATAGAAACATGACTGCCACGATCCCAAAACCAATAGTGATGTGGATTACTGTTAGGTAGCCAAAATGTTTCCACATACCTGGGCAGAGAAAAGAGCAGACAAGCAGTGAATGTGGCCTCCCTCCTACCCAGCCATTAGCAGGCCCCACACACTTCCTTCAGTGAAGGGGAAATGGGCCTCAAACACAGATTACATGGAATCCAGAGGGACTCTTTCCAGAGAGGCCTTACCTGGTCCAAGGTGGACAGGAGGGAAATTTTCCATGTAAAAGGGGATTCAAATGTAAAACCCTGAAGCAAGAAAGCTAAAGAACAGACCAAGGAGAGAAAGACAAGCAGTGGAAAAGACAGACAGGCAGAAATAAATAGACTCTCAAGAAATCGAAGGGCCCACCCTGGAGCTGGCAGTTGCCTCCTTCCCGCGTGCCCGGACCTCCTGAATTCAGCTTGTATCAGAGTCACAGCCAACCCTGAGTGTGAGCTTTGGAGCTCTTGTACAGGAAAGACAACTTCTAAGCCAGAACTCCAACACTCAGAGAGCCTGAAAATCCATTTTATAAATAGTGGATATTATAGGAGGCAGGGATGGAGTGGGATGGATGAGTCAAGTATCGAAAGTTGCCGCTGTTCTACTAAGACCTGAGCCTTCAACATTTCTCATTTGGAAAACCAAGTTCTTTACACTTAACTCTGACACTCTCAGGTGAAAAGTGAACCAGGGAAACAGACTTTCCGGCCACCCAGAACCTACCTGCCGCTTTCTGATTCTTCTCATTGCTCAAAGCCGACATTTGGAAAAATACCATTAGACAACCAAAATAAACCTTTGGAAAACAATGCTAACCATAGGTTAACCTCCAAACAGTTACTGGTTAGGGAGGATCCAGAAGCACCCAAGAAAACACAAGGTATTGTCAATGTTCTTTGTTGCCCACCATAACTAGATGGTTAGATCTTATTGCTGAAGACTCCACACACTTTGGTTGCAGGACAGAGACATCAATCTCAAACTGACCAGGAAGCTCTCCTGACGACTAGTTTTCAAAGGGCCAGGCCATGGTGGACGGCACCTCACCCATGTGCACACTGGCAGCACGTATCAGACTTGATGGGTTATAGAAATTTAAAAGATGATGTAAGAGTAGAAAAGAGATGTCAGGAAGCTTTCTGAAGGGTAAGAGGGAGGTGTGTATGATCGAGATACACTGTATACATATGTGACATGTGAAATTTTCAAAGAATAAAACTGTTACTTAAAACAGAAAACTGTAATTACTGAGGTCTACGTTTGAAGAACTTACTTCCAGAAGTGTGGCCTGCTTGAATGGACGGCCACTGTCAGCTCTTCCATCTCTCCAGTCTGGGACGTTGTATGACATCAGCGCTCTAGATACAGCCTTCTTTCACAGAGTTCTGAATTCCATTCCATGCTCAAACAAACCTCAGCACCAATTTCCCAAATACATCTGAGCATTTGTAACTCTTAATTTTCCAAATCTTTCAGATTTGATTTCTCCCAGAGAACCTTAGAATTTGACTATTAATCAAAAGTAAATTTGGGGTTTCAAAACATAAAGCAAAACCCAAAAAACAAAAACAAACAAAAAAAAAGGTGAGGAAGTCAATGTCTTAAAATGCTCATTTATCTAAAAAGACAATTATGACAGAGTGGTTAGATTTTGTATTTTAGCTTCAGAAATATGTATCCATGTAAGAGAATTCAACCAGAGACCCATTGGCATCACATCATACTTTCTGGTTAAGATGAAAAGAGCTAAAAAACGACATATATATATGACACCTGCCTTAATCCTATTTCTTTGTCTTCAAGGTATTTCACACCAGGAAGGCCGATGCAAAGGCTACTTCTTGCTGCTCTGGGAACCAATTAAGTGAGATCAAGAATAGCAGTAACAATGTCAACATTTTCAGGCATAAGAAACTCCAAATTCACAATAGCTAGCAAATGGAGAGAGCTTAGATGTTCGCCAACTGCTGAATGAACAATGAAAATGCAATTCATATACAGTGGAATTTGATTCAGCTGTAAAGGAAAATGAAGTAATGAAATGTGCAGGACAATAGATGGAAATGGAAAATATTATCTTGGGAGATACCACCTAGGCCCAGAAAGATAAACCCTGCATGTTCTTTCTCAAATCTGGATCCTAGCTTTGAATATTTAGATTTGTGTGTTAAATTGCAAGTATACATTGAGCGCAGAAAGTCAGAAAGAGCCCAAGAGAGAGGATGGGGAAGCAGCCCAACGGAGGCAGGCAACGGTAGAACACATGGTAAGTATTAAAGAGGGGGGGGGCGGGGTTTGGGATTTGAAGGCAGAGATGGGGGCAGGTGAATAAGGGAAAGGAAGAATGAGGGGTGATTAATGAAATCTAAAGTTCCTTTCTCCTCCCCCATACTCCCAATTTTTTCAGGAGATCATATCTATTTCCCCTTCCCAAGAGGATCCATGTGTGTCTGTTTCTTGAAGGGTTCTATTTGTTACCTAGTTTCTCTGGGATCATAGACTATAAGCTGATTATCCTTCGCTTTATATCTCATATCCACTTATGAGTGAGTACATATTGTGTTTGATTTTCTAGGTCTGGGTTACCACACTCAGGATTTTTTTCTAGTTCCATCCATTTGCATGCAAATTTCAAGAGCCATTGGTTTTTACCGCTGTGTAGTACTCTATTGTGTAAATGTTACACATATTCTTTATCCATTCTTTGGATGAGGGGCACATAGGTTGTTTCCAAGTTCAGGCTATTATGAATTATGCTGCTATGAACACAGCTGAGCAAATGTCTTTATGGTATGAATGTGCCTCCTTTGGGTATATGCCCAAAAGTGGTATTGCTGGGTCTTGAGATAGATTGATTCCCAATTTTCTGAGAAACTATCACACTGATTTCCAAAGTGGCTGTACAAGTTTGCTTTCCCACCAGCAATGGAGGAGTGTTCCCCTGACTCCACATCCTCTCCAGCATAAGCTATCATTTGTGTTTTTTATCTTAGCCTTCCTGACAGGCGTAAGATGGTATCTCAGAATCATTTTGTGTTTCCCTGACAGCTAAGGATGTTAAGCAATTCCTTAACTGTCTTTCAGCCATTTACAATTCTTCTGTTGAGAATTCTGTTTAGATCTGCAACCCATTTTTAATTAGATTATTTGGTAATTTGATGTTATATATTTTGGAGATCAGTTCTCTGTCCAATATGGGGTTAGTGAAGATCTTTTCCCATTCTGTAGGCTGCCATTTTGTCTTAGTGACTGTATCCTTTGCCTTACAGAAGTTTCTCAGTTTCAGGAGGTCCCATTTATTAATTGTTGCTCTCAGTATCTGTGCTACTGGGGTTATATTTAGGAAGTGGTCTCCTGTGCCCATGCATTCAAGGATACTTCCCACTTTCACTTCAGTGAGGTTCAATGTGGCTGGATTTGTGTTGAGATCTTTGATCCATTTGTGGTGTAGGAAGTCCTTCTGTATATGTGTTTTTTTTTTCAGCTTAGTTATTTTTCATTGATAAAATGATACTTCATAAAACAAAAAAGACAAACTCCAAAGAGCCAAAGCAATTATCCAGAAAAAATAGTTATACTTGTACCATTCTAAAACCCAGATTTGATTTTTTTGTTTTTTTTTATTATTATTCAACATGTATTTTTATTATCTCATAGTATTCATTTATATATAAACTTTGACCAAATAAATGCTGGGAATATTAGCTCTAATTCCAAGATGTCTGTATCAATGGCAAATGTGCACAATGGTTAATACCCAAAAGGCATTGTGAATAAGAAAAAAAAATCATTTCACTCTGGGTCAACATCTATCCCACTGTAGACAACTCTAATCCATCCCATCATATGTACTACTGCAAAATAGTTTGCCTCTTTCCACTCAAGTTCTTTTTTTTTCTTTTTCTTTTTTTATTTTATTTTCTTTTTTTTTAAATTTATTTATTAAATATTTCTGTCTCTTCCCCACCTCCGCCTCCCCTTTCCCTCCCCCTCCCCCAATCATGTCCCCCTCCCTCCCTCCCGTCCCGTGGGAAGTCCAAGGAAAACCCTCCTCTGTCCAGGTCTCGTAAGGTGAGCATCCAAACAGCCTAGGCTCCCACAAAGCCAATACATGCAATAGGATCAAAAACCCATTGCCATTGTTCTTGATGTCTCAGTAGTCCTCATTGTCCTCTATGTTCAGTGAGACCGGTTTTAACCCAGGCTTATTCAGACCCAGGTCAGCTGGCCTTGGTGAGTTCCCGATAGAGCATCTCCATTGTCTCAGTGTGGGTGCACCCCTCGCAGTCCTGCGTTCCTTGCTCATGTTCGCTCTCCTTCTGCTCCTGCTTTGGACCTTGAGATTTCAGTCCGGTGCTCCAATGTGGGTCTCTGTCTCTGTCTTCTTTCATCGCCTGATGAAGGTTAATGTTCAGGAGGATGCCTATATGTTTTTCTTTGGGTTCTCCTTATTTAGCTTCTCTAAGAACCCTAATTATAGGCTCAATGTCCTTTATTTATGGCTAGAAACCAAATATGAGTGAGTACATCCCATGTTCCTCTTTTTGGGTCTGGCTTACCTCACTCAGGATAGTGTTTTCTATTTCCATCCATTTGCCTGCAAACTTCAAATAGTCCTTGTTTTTTACTGCTGAGTAGTACTCTAATATGTATACATTCCATACTTTCTTCATCCATTCTTCAATTGAAGGGCATCTAGGTTGTTTCCAGGTTCTGGCTATTACAAACAATGCTGCTATGAACATAGTAGAGCATATATTTTTGTTGCATGATAAGGCCTCTCTTGGGTATATTCCCAAGAGTGGTATTGCTGGGTCCATGGGTAGGTTGATCCCAAATTTTCTGAGAAACCGCCACACTGCTTTCCAGAGTGGTTGTACAAGTTTGCATTCCCACCAGCAATGGATAAGTGTACCCCTTTCTCCACAACCTCTCCAGCATAGGCTATCATTGGTGTTTTTGATTTTAGCCATTCTGACAGGTGTAAGATGGTATCTTAAAGTTGTCTTGATTTGCATTTCCCTGATAGCTAAGGAAGTTGAGCATGACCTTAGGTGTCTTTTGGCCATTTGAACTTCTTCTGTTGAGAGATCTCTGTTCAGCTCAGTGCCCCATTTTATAATTGTATTGTTTTCCCTATTCTGGGTTTTTGTTTTTCCATATAAAATTCGGTATTTTCTTTTGAGGTCTGTGAAGAATTGTGTTGGAATTTTGCTGGGGATTACATTGTTTTCCTATAAAGACAAGAGCAGAATCCTGCCCCAACCCTATATGGTTTCCTTACCTCCTGTATGATTGTCACCATTGTGGATGAGCTGTTATTACTCTTTCTCAAGAGGTTCCTCATTTTCAAAGCAAATCTTTATTAATTTTGATGGAATCCACAGTTTTTCTTCTCCCATGGAAACAAGAGTGAAACCCCTTCCCCAATATAGCACACCCCCTAGTTTTCATTGTGAGGTCAACACACCCTTGAAATAAACAGGTTGATTCTATTCAGAAATTTTTTACATTATCCAATGTTTCCATTATTCAAGGAAAATACACATCTTCAAAAATTCAAGAGACCCTGGATGTTTGGATGCTGACAGAAGAAAAAACAACTATACAATAAGGATCATCAAGAAAAAGGAATATGACTTATGAGGGCAAGTGATCAAAACATATACATTTAAATATATATTTATGAATATATAGAGCTGGATTTGAGGTTGGACAATGGCTCTGTCCTTCTCTAAACCCAAGTGTCTTGTTAAAAGGAACATTCAGAGTTTCTGTCTCATGTCAGGAGCCATCTGGTATGGGACAGAAGGAAGACTTCAGGAAAAATTTTACTTTCTCCATGCCTATTGTGTCTATATCATATTCTCCATTGAATGTATGTCTCTGTAAATAATGTTTAAGTTTTCCATGATAAACAATAGAGTTTCCTACAGATCCTTTTCCTGCAGTAATCTTTGAAGTTCCCATGAAGAAGATGGGGCCCCACAGCAACAACTCCACCTGGTTGAGATGACATGATGCTGATAGCGCTACCACAAGACCGGTTTTGGGGTACCAGCTACTGAAATGGTACACCTTCTCATGACATTCTGGCCAGAACTCCAAATAAGAACTTTGGAAAAAGCTCTATCGACTGCTTGGAAATCGTTTGCAACTATACTAAACAGTAATCTTGAAACTTAACCATCACTTTACTTTTACAGGATCCCATAAAAAGAACATCACTTCATGACAGCTGGAAGCAATTCTAGAAAACGACGTTCCCTCTCCCAACAAAGTTTGTCCTCAGGGTTGGGAACACCGTTTAGGGGTTGTTGATTATTACTTGTATAAGGTAGAAGGTTAGGGTGGAAACAATGTGGGCACTAATAAAAAAGAGAAAAATGTAATGGGATAATAGATAATTTAGTGTAAACTTGTTCACATTAATAATAATAGTGGATAATAAAGTGACTACTTGTGAGCTATTATTTATGGATAATTTACAACGGTATAGTTTTTGTATATTGACATACGTTCAAATTATATTTGTTATTTGTTTACAATATTTGTACACCTATGCAAAGTTATTCTGTCAGATTGTACACATGCATGTTTCTATCTCTGTTTAGGACATAACTGGCATAACTGGATGTCAACCTGTAGAAGAATGAAAATAGAGCCATATCTATCACCATGCACAAAACTCAAGTCCAAATGGATTAAAGACCACAATATAAATCTGACCACACTGAACCTGATAGAAGAGAAAGTGGGAAGTAGCCTGCAATACATGGGCACAAGAGACCACTTCCTACGTATAACCCCAATACCACAGACAATGAGTGAAACAATGAATAAATGGGACCTCCTGAAACTGAGAAGCTTCTATAAAACAAAAACAATGAATAAATGGGACCTCCTGAAACTGAGAAGCTTCTATAAAACAAAGGACATAGTCATTAAGACAAAAAGGCAACGTACTGAATGGGGGAAGATCTTCACCAACCCCACATCAGGCAAAGGTCTGATCTCCAAAATATATAAAGAAATCAAAAAACTAGGTTTTAAAATTCTAAATAACCCAATTTAAAAAATGGGGCACTGAACTAAACAGGGAATTCTCATCAGAAGAATTTCAAATGGGATCAAACCCAGGGTGCATGCTTGCACCTCAGTGGTAGCATGTTTGCCTAGCATGCAAGCATGCACCCTGGGTTTGATCCCTAGCACCAAGAAAACAAATAATCTCTGCCAAGTCACAGTGACAAGGGCCTATGATCCCAGCACATGGGGACGTTTGGGCAGAAAGATCAAGCTCTTTTTAGTAGATGTTTTGAATTTTTTATATTATCTCAAGCTTTCAGTACTGGGGACTGAACCAAAGCCCTACACATGCTAAGTACACACACTAGCACTGAGGTACACCCTAACCCTTGAAGGATATTCTTACACTTTCCTCTTTTTGCCCTACAGCCCTGGCTATAAACCCATTAGATAGTTTAAAATATTGGCATCCTGAATTGGGTGTACATACATACATGTGGGGTATAATTTGCTAGATTTTTGCTTTAAAAGTGCTTTATATACATAAACAAATTACCCTTAAATCCAATTTTTATTTAGATTTTATCATGAATTATTAGCATGCAATTGTTGAGTTTTTCAGCTTCTATCTACTTGGTTATGACTTTCTTCCTGTGCTAATTCCATGGTGAATTCACAGATTTTTGAATTAACTCTACCTTGCATCCCTAGGAAAAATCTCATTTAGTCTGTTATCTGCCCATGGGAGAAAACCTGTGTCATAAGTAACTTTTCAAATCTTGTGTTGCCCGGCCTAAATGTGCACACCCATCTATCAGCACTCAGGAGGCTGGAAGCAAAAGGATCAAGTAACAGCCTGAGTTACATAAGAAAATGCTGTTGTAGTTGGCAAGAGATTTGGTGCTCCCAGGTGCCCAGGGCGATGTCCCCAGTTAGTTCCTGGGGCAGCTGAGGACAGAGAACCTGAAATGACCCTATCCTATAGCCATACTGATTAATATCTTGCATATCACCATAGAACCTTCATCTGGAGATGGATGGAGATAGAGACAGAGACCCACACTGGAGCACTGGACTGAGCTCCCAATGTCCCAAGGAGGAGCAGAAGGAGGGAAAATATGAGCAAAGAAGTCAGGACCACGAGGGGTGCACCCACCCACGGAGACAGTGGGGCTGATCTATTGTGAGCTCACCAAGGCCAGCTGGACTACGACTGAAAAACCATGGGATAAAACCGGACTCTCTGAATATGGCGGACAATGAGGGCTGCTGAGAAGCCAAGGACAATGCCACTGGGTTTTGATCCTACTTCATGTTCTGGCTTTGTGGGAGCCTAGCCAGTTTGGATGTCCACCTTCCTAGACCAAGATGGAGCGGGGAGGACTTTGGACTTTCCACA
>NW_026067909.1:18679888-18729933 GCF_014885135.2 Alexandromys fortis
GATCTCTGTGAGTTCAAGACCAGCCTGGTCTACAAGAGCTAGTTCCAGGACAGGCTCCAAAACCACAGAGAAACCCTGTCTCAAAAAAAAAAAAAGAAAAAAGAAAATGCTATTGTGCCCACCCCCATCTCCACAAGGGGAACAAACAAGACACTTGTGTTCACTGGGAGTCAATGCAACTTTCCTTTTTCTTGGAATTAGCATATTGCTGCCCTCATAGATGCAAGGCAGTAGGGCTATAGCTTCATTTTTCTAGAAAAATATGTAATGCCACTCAGGTTACCCACACTTTGTTCTCCTTGTGAAAGATTAGCTACAAAGTCAGTTTCTTTCATGGGTTACTTAGGTGTTCGATTTGTTAAGTGAACGGAGACAATCTGTATGCCCAAGAAATTTGTCATTTACTCAACTGATTCTATAAGTTGTCCAGACAGTCTCTTTGCTCTGCTTTTGGTGTTATTTTATTTGGAGACAAAAATCTCACCATGTAGCCCAGGCTTCAGTCTGAAGCCCCTTCTGCCTCAGCCTCCTGAGTGCTGGGACGACTGGCACACACCTGGTGTTTATGATCGCTTTAATCCTATTAAAAGTGTCCTGATGCCATCTTTCTAAGAAGGGAACCTGTGCCTTTGCCTTCAGAGTCTCCATAGAGGCTTACAGATTTCCTTAAACCTCTCAAAAATCACAAGCTTTTGCTTTAATTTTTTCTTTCTACTATCACTGATTTCTGCTCTACCTGCGCTGTCACTTTTAATGCATCTTTGTCTAGCTGCTTTTATTTATTTTATGTGTATGGGTGTTCTGCCTGCATGTATATCTGTGCTGAGCACACTGGGTACAGTGCCCATGGAGACCAGAAGAGGGAATCTAATCCCTGGAACTGCAATTAAGGTTATAAGCCACCATGTAGGTGCTAGGAATCAAACCCAGGACCTCTGGATAGTCAGCACTCTTGACCACTAAGTGAACTTTCCAGCCCCTTTTCTAATTTCTTAAAGTGGCAATTGAGGCCGTGTAGATCTTTCTTCACCCCTAACATGAAGAAATAGTGCCATTAATTTCCCTAAGTATTGCTGTAGTTATATCACAAAAACAAGACAAACACGCAAAAGGCAGTTGTATTTCTATATACCAACAATGAACAAGTATAAACCAAAATCAGAAAAGCAGTAACATTTACAGTAACTCCACAAAAATAAATATTTAACAGAAAATGTACAGGATGTATATGCTGAGACCACAAAACGCTGATGAAAGAAACCAAGGGTGTAAAGATAAGCTGTTCACAGAAAACAAATATCGTGAGCGTGCCAAGCTCCCCTCCAATTGCCTATATATTCAATGAGATCCTAGTCAAAACTGAGAAGTTTTATACATATAGGCTGATTCTAAAGTTTACAGGAAAACGTAAAATAAAAGTCAAAATTAATTCAGAAAAGGAAATGCAAAGCTGGAAGACTTAAAGCACTAGATTAAGACATACTACAAGTTCTGGTCCTCGGGGAGCCTGAGCAGAGTCTGCACACGGGCCCATGGCACTGTGCTCCCCCGATAAAGATGCAGAGAAATGCAGTGGAAAATGAGTCTCTTCAGTGAATGGTGCTACAATTTATCCAACAGCATGTGCTCAAATACAAAGGCAGACACCCATAGTTTAACAAGTTAACTGGAGATGATTGTAAATCCTTATGCACTGTCAACCATGAAATATTTTAGGAAACACAGAAGGAAATCTTTCAATTTCTTAGACATGACTTAAAAAAGGCACAACCCATAGTCCCCAGATTAGAAACGATGCTCTGTGAAAGGCGGGCTGCAGTTGAAACAGCACAAAACATATCGACAAAGACTGCAATCCTACAATGTAAGTATCGTAAACTCCACAGTAAAAATTCCTACTTCAAAACTGTAGGCCCATATTTCTTTTTTTTATATATATAATATTTATTTATTTATACAATATTCTGTCTGTGTATATGTCTGCAGGCCAGAAGAGGGCACCAGACCTCATTACAGATGGTTGTGAGCCACCATATGGTTGCCGGGAATTGAACTCAGGACCTTTTTGGAAGAGCATGCAATGCTCTTAACCACTGAGCCATCTCTCCAGCCCCTGTAGGCCCATATTTCTATATGGTATGGCAGCCAGGCTCTGAAGCCATAGGCCCCACCTGAGGATGGTCAGGTAGCCCTGCAGACAGGCCATGGCAACCTAACAAAACGTTAGGATGTTGTTGCTCCTTTTTTGTAATTTGGAGGATGCCTGATAGAAATGTTGATTTAAGCCTACGTGATAGCTAGCATACAGAGCAAATAGGCAAATGTGGACGTGACAAAAAGCCATTCACCTGGTTACCTAGGAGACAGAATGCTGGTGTATTTCCCACTCAAGTTTATGTTTTGGTATAAAAGCTGCTTGGAGAATAAACGAGAAAAATTCTTCAGCATGTAAACTCAGGACTTCATAAGGGACAACCAAAAACCTCCCTCCTGATAAAACCATGTAAGTTGTATCTTTATTTCCGCACCTCCACACCAGTCCAGAGAGATAGTTTATGTTGGGGTCTGGTCGAAAGAAATAATTGAGGGTCCAGGCTAACACTGGGCACCAACACAAAATGAACAAAGGACTTGAACAGACTTGTTGCCAATAAAAGATATCCAGGTGGTAAATAAGAATCTGAAATGATATTCACCATCAGCCAGCAAATTAAAACCACGGTGAAATATCTCCATATAGTCGTTAGGGTGGCTAAAGAAATACAGACAAGACCAATGCTGGCAAACATTCGGCGTAATTGTCTTCCTGTTGATTTCCTAAGTGCTGAATAAATGTGCTGACAAGTGAATTTGACCTTGTGGTTTAGAGACCCGTCCTGCAGTTTACTCAGCTGTTACCAGTGTGAATCCGCAGAATAAACTGTACTGTGTGCACCATACTTTTAATGAACAAACCGTAAATGAACTCTGCAGGGGAAGATCTTCTAGACCAGGACTACTGTGTTCACTGTTTCCCACTGTATAAAGCACTACTGCCTTTGTATTTAGTCTTTATTTTCACCTAAAGCAATTGGCAAAGGTCTTCTGAACAGTTTTCTACAAGCTTGTCAGCATCTCAGACCGCATAATTTAACTGCCCTTAGCGTGGAGCAGCTGGAGGTAATGGGAAAACACATGGGCCTTCCTACAGGCATGTTCAAGGCAACTGTGGGTTGATTTGGTCTGTCTGCCTGCTCCACGTGGCTGACCCCAGTTCTAGGGAAACTGATAAGTTAGGAGCTATCAAGACTAGGGCCACCTGCACTCAGCTAAGCACTTACTTAGTGGCTGATGGTTTTGTGGTGAAATCTGCCCCTGCTTGTAAGCACAGGTCCTAGGGTCATCTTGAAGGGCAGTCCTTCCCTGATCAAATCCCAGTGGACTTTCTCAAGTCCTTCCACTCCCCATGTTGCAAGCTTGGCAGAGCCAGAGGAGTGGTCAGGCTGAGAGCATAAGACTAAATAAGAGAAGCTGTGTCACAGGCCAGGGCTTTCTCAGGGAATAGGCTCCATTTACAAACGGGAAGCATGCTCAACTGCCCTATGACAACATGCTGACATGCTTCCCAGGGGTTGTCTGGCATCAGTGACCTTGAGGCACTGCAGATGAAGGCCCAAGAATTACTGCTGCAGACTAACACCCCACTGAAGCCCCTAGTCATCTTCACAATAGCCACAGCAGCTTCAAGGTGTATACTTTATTAAATTACCTCACAAACACTAAAAACTACGTCAACTGAATTTTAACAATCTATTTACAGAGTACTGCCTACAGACCAATCAGTGCTGAATCTGGTTCTTCCCCACTCACCCGTCAAGCCCATTCTCCACAGGGTTGGGAACACCTGACAAGCAGAGGAGCGATGGCATGAACAGACAGAAGAGCACCATCCCAACACAGAAACAGACAGACAGACAGACATGCTTAGGCCCAGTACTGCCAGGAGGGCTGAGGATTTGCCTCATGGCTTCTTCAGGCTATAGGCCAGGCTGCTTGCGACCCTGGTGGCTTTCAGGGGTGGCGAGTTCCAAGCAGCAGAGCTAGTGCGCTTGTGGTAGCGGGGTTTGCTCTTCTTAAAGATGTCCTCCAAGTCCAGTGGGAGAATGATTCCGAAGAGCTCTGGAAGGTTCGGGGGATGGTAGTACTGGTGGATGATGGCCTGGCTGAGCTGGGTGCCTGAGGAAACCAGAGGCCTGGATCACTGCCTGATGTTCCCTGGGAGCGTCCCTGATCCCTGCACCTACCTACAGAGTCCAGCCACCCTGTCCATACCAGCATGCTCTGACCCTACTCTACCTGCTCCTCTGGAGACCTCCTCCTACCCATCCCCTTCCAACACCAGTTATGCTCTTATCTCCAAACAAAGCACACTGGGAGTAGGCTTGGGCAATAGTTTATTCTCCCCATTTTGTAGGTGGAGACTTGCCCAAGGCACATGGCAGAAGAATGGCAGAGCTAAGTGGGAAGACAAGCCTGTCTCCAGATATGAAGTCTTCTTGCCTGGCTACTCTCACCAACCTCACAGACCCTAAGGAAGAACACAGGCTGAAGCAGCAGAGCTGCAGGAGTCACAGCCCTGCCAACCAGGCTGAGGAGGACCCTTGAGGATGATGAGGGAACTCACTCAGGGCTTGCTCCACACCAGGTCCCATTCCTGCATTATTTCACCCTCAATAATCATCTCAGTTGGGTCTTAATACTATGCCCTCTTCACTGATACAGAACCTAAGTAATCCAAAAACAACTACAATCAGGCAACTTTTGGTCTTACTGGCCCCTGCTTGAATGGCTTGGAAAAGTAAGATTCTAGTGACTATGGAGTTCAAACAAGGTCAGAGTAATGAAAGTAATAAAAGTGCTGACCCACTGTGGGATTTGAGGACCCTTATTCTGAGGTCAGTACCCTGTGCTAACCTCCAGTTCACCAGTCCTAAAAGCACCCTAGCAGGGTCTCACATCCAGGCCAGAGACAGTATCACACCCCTATATAAATCTAAGACCTTGAGACTCAGGAGAAATCCTGCTCTAGTACATACCCCTTCTCGTGACCATTTCTTAGTCTTAGCATTCCAACCAAACCCTGCTACACCCTCAGTACTATGCTCACCCATGGGTGCTTACTGGGGTCCAAGCCTCAAAAGCCCTGCTGGGCCAGACTCTGACAAGGGGACTCAAGTCTACGTCACATAGCTATAATCATCAAGAAAGAGTAAAGAACTCAACTCCTTCATCCTATATCCTCAGATGAGCCTTCAGTCAGAGTATTCCTCCTACTCCTAGGTGCATGCTCAAAGCCCAACACAAGCCTCTCAGGTCAATGCCAGAAGCCACTAGCAGCTAAGCCACCACTTCCACACGCCACAAAGACAGGAAGGCGGCCCAAGCCTCTTCAGGAGCTGAGAGATCTGCTCACCTTTGGCCCAGGAAGGGATGGGCTTCCGGGGATGAGCCTCATCATCCGTGGAGTCATCACTATTTAGGTCCATTCCATAGTTATCTGTGCTGATCTTGGGGTGGGATTTGGGTCCCTGTGGAGTCATTTGATATGAGGTACAAACAGGAGACTGGAGGAAAAAAAAATCAGCATGGCCATTACTCCCCTCTGCTGCATTCCCGGAGGATGAGGACACTAGTCATCTCCACCTACTTCTCAACATCATCATTTGAACAAGCCAAGCAACACACATCACTTTGCACCATGCCCAATTTTCTTCACTTGCCTGCCCGCTCAGAGATACAAGACACACCATGACTTCAGCTTGCCCTCCATTCCTTTAACTAAATTCTACATCTTGACTTTGTGGCAGTGATAATCTATTTTCTAAACAATTTAAATACTCATTCATCAACAGGAGCTTGTCAAATCCCAGTATGATTAACTGGGACATAGCCATCAAAAGAAAGAAATTTATATGTAAGACAGATGTCTAGGGTAGGTATGATAGTGCACTTGGAAGACAGAGACAGCAGATCTCAGAGCTACATACATAGCAAGGCTCTGTCTCAAGCAAGGCCTTGTTGTTGTTGTTGTTTTTAAAATAACAGTCTAGCCGGCAGTGGTAGCACACGCCTTTAATCCCAGTGAGTTCAAGGCCAGACTGGTCTATAAGAGCAGGTTCCAGGACAGGCACCAAATCTACGCAGAGAAACCCTGCCTCGAAAAACCAAAAATTCTAGTTTTATAATATCAAAAACCTATGCATTATGAAAAACAGCAGAAACAGAAGTAAGGTATAGGCCGACATGCCTGTAATACCTGGAACTGAGAGGTTAGAGATTAACATCTGTGAAAGGATTACAAATTTGAGGCCAGGCCAGGTGGTGGTGGCTCACACTTTTAATCCTAGCAGTCAGAAGGCAGAGTCAGGCAGATCTCTGTGAGTTCGAGGCCAGCTTGGTCTACAGAGGAGTTCCAGGAAAGGCCCCAAAGCTACAGAGAAACCCTGCCTCAAAAAACAAAATAACAAAAAAAAAAAAAAAAAAAAAAAAAAAAAANAAAAAAAAAAAAAAAAAAAAAAAAAAAAAACTTAAGGCCAGTCTGGGTTACAGAGACAGACCCTGCCACCAAAAAAAAAAAAAAAGGAGAGAAAAAAAAAAAAAGACTAGTAAGTGACTTGTCCTTTCTTCAGGCGCTAACACAGCCTGAGCTCATAAGCAAACGGAGAATGGGGTAGAGCACCTCCCAGTGCAGGCACAGGCCTCACCTGCACATCCACAGTCACGTTCAGGGCCTTGCTGGCTGCCGCCTCCTTGGCTTTCTTTGCCTGCTCTTCCTTCAGTCGTTGCTCAGCCAGGCGCTGCTGTTCTTCCTGGGACCCAGCCAACAACAAGGTGCGTGTGACTCCCCTCTCCTCTTGCCACACTGTCACCCCATGTGACAAGGCAGGCCTGCCAAGTCTGCCTGAAGAGTCTAGCGTAGGCTTCCCAATTCTCTCACCCACAGGGAGCCCCACACTCCAGCACCCTACCTTCTTCTTCTTCTCCTCCAGTTCCCTCTGAAGTCGTTCCTTCTGTAGCCGCAGGGCTTTCTCTCTCTCCTGCATCTCCCTGAAAACCACCAAGAATCTGTCAGGGCAGTCATGGGACCCCAGCCCTGTTCCGGAAGCTAGGCTTGATGGCCATGCCTTTAGAGAAGGGAACACTAGAAATGGACACCAGCTTAGAGCCAGCAGCTAGACTCTCTCTCTAAAGGCAGGATTCTGAGCCTGACTTGAGTCTAAAACATGCAGCCCCACTCTTGCAGGCAGGTGCAGACCCTGAGCCTGACCCTTCCTTTTAACCAATAGTGACACCCTTCCTCCAGACTTGTCACAACAACCACATGGGACAACAGAGCACTCGGCTCCACCCACAGCAGGGAGGGGTTGGTGTCACCTCCACACTCACGAGTTGACCTCAAACAAGTCATTGAGCCTCCCTCTCAAACCAGTTTCCTCCATAAAGCTGGTAGTTTCTATGCCGTAAAAGCTTCATGTAAGGATTAAATAAGAAAACCTGCAGAGCATGCAGCTCAGAGATACCAACCACAACACCCCGTCACCCCTCAAACCTAATAGGGCCCTCACCAACCATTCCATTCCAGCCCCTTATCTCTGAGCAGGGATGCTTTTGTGTCATCTATATGTCCCTTATACTGCCATGAGCTTCCAGCCCTCCAGCTGAGGTTCTCACTTCTTCATAAAGCCTATACCCACCACAAAGACAGCGTCTCAGGAGTTGAGGAGGAGAGGAAACAGTTGCTTAGCCTGTGGATCTACACACACGTGGACACAATCATAATAAATGCCAAGGAGGAGAACACCTGACTGGGTTACCACCACCACAGGGAAGCACAGGGGCCAGAGCTGAAGATGCTCCATGTCCTGTACTTCACTACAAACTTCCCTCCTGCCTATGATGCCTGTGGCAGCTCTAGAGAGAAGCACTAGTCTGTCCTGAGAGTCTTCCACCCTACTGTATCTACTGAGAAAGACACCAAAGGAGTTAGCACATTTGGTGGGAGCAGAATAAAAGAAGGTGTGACCCCTAGCTGTTGCCCCTTGAATCGTCCACAGCTGGCATACACCCTATTTGGTGGTCCACCAGCTATAGGCATTTGGTTTTGAAGCCAGGGGCAAGCCTGCCAACCTTCAAGAGAAGATGAGAACCGCCAAGAAGCCATGGCCCTGCTGCCTCTCACCCCTCACATGGGATGGTAGTAAATGGCCAGTGGGCGGCCTCACCTCTTGGCCTGAAGACACTCCTGCTCCCTCTTGCGTTCCTGCTCCCTCCGCCGCTCTTGCTCCGCCAGCTGCCGCTCCTGCTCACGCTGCTCCGCCAGCCGCCTGGCTTCAGCTGCCTTGCGCTGCTCCTGCTCCTCTTCCCTCTTCCGCTGTAGCATCTCTTGATGCCGCCGCTCCTCTTCCTCCTGAGTTGGCAATGCATTGAAGTGCAGGACACTCAAACCAGGCTTGGGCCCACAGCCAGGGCTCCTAAGGCACTAGCCACTACCATGACAGCAGCTAGGACTGAGTCACCAGACTCCTTGACAAATGAACTTTTGAAGTCATGGCCAGACTGAAAGGCATCTGGCAGCTGCTGCAGCACAACTAACAAGCACGAGTGGAGCCTGGGACCCCACAGTCAGTTTCCCATCTGTAAAACAGGAAAAGCACAACACCTGCCCCTCACTTAAGAAGTGTCTATCACAGCATAAATAAACCATACAGATTAGAACTAGAACTTCCCAATGATGGACATTTGTTCCCTAAAGTAGTAAGACTGCCAGTTCCCAGGAAGAGCCAGACCCTACTCTTCCAAGGCTAAGGCCCAAGGATAGAGGGTAAATGCCACCGCTTGCAGGACATTCAGCATATTCCAGGCATGTAGTACTTCATATACATTAGTGAAGTTTCCTCTCAACTACAACCATATCAGCAAGATTGCTGCTACTTGAGTAACCTGCTAAGAAATAGCAATTGTGAGGTGAGGCCTGATATCAGATGCATGTATTTAATCCCCAAACTTTGGTGTCGAGAAAAAGTGTCTAGAAAAAGTCACCACCACCCAGTCCTCAAGTCAGCAGGTAGTCCAGCATGATCTACTCTACAGGATGGGTATATCCAGTCAGTGTTCATGGCATGTCAGCATCAGAATCTGTCTTCCCTGGCCCCACCTGTAATCGCACCTGTTGGAGCCACCTGAGCCTGCGTGCCTCCTCCTCCTGCTTCCGGCGTGCCTCTACTTCCTCCATCTTCTTGGCAGCTGCCTTCTTCTTGGCCTTCTCTGCCAACCGCTCCTCCTTAGCCTGCAGAATCCACTCACATTGCTCTCTGGAGCAGCCCCTCACTCAGAATACAGAGTGGGACTCGGGGCTCTGTGATAAGCACCCCAGTTCTACTACAAATCCTGCTTGCTGCTCAAGCCCAGGGAAAAGGCACAAGAAGTCATACCTGCCCAAGACTGCCCACTCACAAAGAGATGCTGGAAAACTTAGGTCAGACTTCCAGCATTTAACTTGCCTCAGAGACTCCAGAGCCCATGTGACAGAAAGCAGGGGTACACAGGTCACCCAGTGGATGACTTGGGGAGGAGTCTAGTCCCATCCTTCAGTGCTTGGGCCCCAGCAGGCATCACCCACCTGCCCATCAGCCCAGACTCACCCTCTCTGTCTTCTCATCAATCTGAGCAAACTTCTGTTCAATCTGCTTCTTCTTTTCCTCCTTCATCTGCTCCACCCGCTCACGGGCCTGCAGCACCTTGCGGAGGCGCTCTTCACGCTTCCTGTGGGCACAGCACAGTTAAGGAGAGCTTGCCTAGGCTGGGGCAAGCTGGGCTGGAAGTGGGGACACTTACAGCTTCAGCTCCTCCAGTCGCCGTCGCTTTTCCTCCTCCACCTTCTGTCTGCGGAGCTGCTCAGCCTCCTCCTTCCGCCGCAGGCTCTCCAGACGCTGGCGCTCCTTCTCCTGAGAGGGCAGGGCGGGTACTGGGACGTGAATGAGGATACCCACCAACCCTAAAGGTTGTCTGGCAGCGTGCATCAGTTCTCAGTCACACACAGCAGCAGATACTTCTCGGGAAGTGATGCCCCAGTGTACCCTGCGCCCACCCTAGGCAAGCACAGACATTCAGTTTCTCTTTTCAGGTGGACTTGAATGCCTCTCAAAAATCCAACTTGTAAGCAACACAAAAAGCAGCCCCAAATTAGATGTGTGTTGATTAGAATTATATAAACAGCTTTAAAAAAAAAAAGACTAAAGACTAAGAATGCAAAGGAAGGGAACTCACAAAGTGTCTGCAGATGTTCCATGTGGGAGGGCAGGATGAAGAAGAGTTACTTATCAGCACTGTGACTTCCAATGCATGCTAGGTGCACACATGCACCACTCTTCAAAAACACAGTGCCTTCTAGTGAGCTAGATCAAGGGTGCTATGTCTTTTTAGTTTCCAGACTTCGTGTGATATGCCTGTGTTAATAATTTTTAAAGCAACATTAAGAGCTAGCTAGCTGAAGAGATCAATGCTGGTTGTCACCTGCCAGGCACATTCAGGAAGTCATAGCCATATGCAACAGCAACGGTGGGGAGGGGCTCCAAACTCCCTGACCAAGGAGCAGACTAGTACTTTCCAGCACCCACAAGGTGGCTCACAAGCATCTCTAACTCTAGTTCCAGAGAACCTGATGCTCTTTCTGGCCTTCCTGGGTATAAAGCATGCAAGTGGTGATTGGTGCACAGACATCCATGCATATAAAATACCCACACATGTAAAACTGTGCGTGTGTGTAAGAAAAGACACTGCCTAATTTAAAAAAAAAAAAAAGCCAAATATGTGGTGTTTACAAAAAATTTATTTCAAATGCAACAATTTAGATAGGTTCACAACCTTATCTGGAAGAACAGTGTCTAACCAGCAAGGGTGGTAGCATATGACTCAACACAAATCACATGACATCGTCCAAAAATATTCCTAGTGACAAAGAACAAGAGTGTGGCTGCTGAGATTAGAGGACGAGGGGGGTGTGGGTGTGAAGGAGAGGTTAAAACTTTCTGTGGGTAACAGACATGATCTATATCCCACATTACAAACCACATTAAAATTCACAGAAACATACCTTCCTCCAAATTCCATACTGTGACTTTTTTTTATTTAAACAAAAAATATTTAAGAGAGAAATGGAAAGAAAGAGGAACACTAGGAGCTACAGAAACCAAGCTGGGTATAGAAGAGCCTGAAAAGCACTGATCTTTGGGGAATCACAAGGAAGAAATGGGTGACTGTTAGCAGGCCCCGGTTCTCCAACTACCCAGACTCAGGAAGAAAAATGGAAACCACTCTTCTCCTCCCTAGCAATTCCGTTTGCAGTTTGTGGTCAAATGCACTCTAGAATCCATCGGAGAACTAGAAGGAAGTGAGCCAAACCAGTTTTAGATTGCACACATAATAAAGCAGCCTGTGTCCTCAGCATGAATTTTTAGGAGGGCAAAAAAACCTTATTAACACCACATACCTATGTATTACTGGGCTTACATATTATTAAAATTAAGAGCTGTACAACCCACACCTGCATAGATCAGTTTCCATCTGTTAATCAAAAGTTTACTAGAGCAGAAAACCATCTACACCCTACTCCTAGCAACCAGCTCCCCTTTCTCCTGGACCCATTCGGCCTGTTCTTCCCTTGTAGTGTATCTACCCTGTACTTTCACTTTTAAATACTGGACCTCTGAGAAGGGCAGAAGCACCTGCCACCAAGACTGACAATCTTACTTTGACCCCAGAACTCCACCTGACAAAAAGATAACAGACTCAAAAAACACTATCCTCTGACTTCCTCTAACCTCCTTCCAAACATGTCCCATAGCGTGTGCTTGCATGTATACACATACATGTGTATATACACACACACACAAATAAAATAATTTTTTAAAAAACCCACATTATCTGTATGTGTGTGCATCTTCAATTCTTTAAACAGAAGCTAAGAAATAATTGGTCTGGTGTAGGAGGTCCTTCTGTTTATGTGTTGCTTTTATTGGTTAAATAAAGAAACTACCTTGGCCTTTTGATAGGGCAGAACTTAGGTAGACAGAGTAGGCAGAACTGAATGCTGGGAGGAAGAAAGCAGAGTCAGAGAACCGCCATAGAGCAGACAAGCTGAATCTTTCCTGGTAAGCCATGACATCATGGTGATATACAGATTATTAAAAATGGGTTAAATCAAGATGTGAGAGTTAGCCAATAAGAGGCTAAAGCTAATGGCCAAGCAGTGTTTTAATTAATACAGTTTCTATGTGATTATTTCGGGGGCAAGCAAGCCAGGTGGCTGGAACCAAAAGCAGGCTCTCTCTCTTACAATACTGGTCTAGACAGCAACCATCAGACACAGGGAACAGGACTGTGGGCTGCCCCTAAAGCTCTTGTTCACAGCAAGTGACCAAGCCCAGCTTGGCCCAGCTGAGGTGTCTAGAAAAAGAACAGCTTCTTTGGTCATGTTTCCAGGTACCACTGACAACAGCTACACTGTAACCTGCATAGCTGAACCCAGTCTCAGTTTATAGCTACCAATTTTACTCTATCACATAGCCCATCAGGGCTACTGCTCAGGTCTATGACCAATAAATCTCAGTGGCTCTGTGAACCAGAGACATGTCTGTTCTTTTTTCCGATCCTCAGGCCCCAGTGCTGGGGATGAGGAAGAAGATGGCTGTGAGAAGCACTTTTAGCTGTGGCCTGGAGAAACACTGTAGGTCACACCCCACCCTTGTTCTCCCTGTAGCAGGGTAAGGGCTGAGGGAAATCTCTACAGTGGGAAGACACAGAGTCCCAGAACAGTTGAATCCCACTGGTGACTCCAGTGCCCTCACATGCACATCTGTCTTCCTAACACTCCCACTTGCCATGTTAGCGCTTCCATGGGGACTGTCAGCTACACAGTGACATGGACATAGTTAAGAACTAGGTGTAGCTCTGTTAAGGGGAAGGAAAACACTTTACTTACAACAAAGCTGCACTGTGGAGAGGAAACAGAAAACACCAAGAGTTAATGCCAAGGGATGTCCTACAGGGCAGGCCACGCACCTATCTGTGGCAGTGGGTCTACTCAGGGCCCTTCACAACACTCTGCTACCTTATCCCACCCAGCTCTCCCTCCCAACAATCAAGGTGTCTTCACCTGTTCCTCCAAGTCACTCCCACCACTGGTTTGTGGACATGATGGCCAGCATTAGGTCTGCTAAGCCAATCCTCCCACTTTCCGGCTTAGGGTTCACCAAGTGGTTGAGCCTCTGAGTTACAGTCCAGGGTCCATAAGGCCCAAACAGCACCATAGTATTGAGGCAACCCCTGGCCACAGAGGCCTTAACTGCCCTGTAATCAGTGTCAGGTCTCCATATGACCAGGCCCACACACTACCTCCAGCAAACTAAGAGAGCCTTCAACCACACTGCCCTAGGTCCAGCAAAGCACAGCCAAGGGATGGGCTCCCTTACCTTAGGGTCCACGCGGAGGGGAGTGTTGCGTTTAATGAAGGACTTCATGACACTGCTGCGGGAAGCTAAAGTAGGGGTCATGAGCATCTGGTTCTTCTGCACTGTGTGCAAGAAGGTCCGGAGTGGCCGTACCACCTGCAGACCAGAGCCAGAGTGAGCACAGAGCAGGCAGGGCAGACACCAAATAAGGGCAAGAACCTGCTTACTTTGTTGGCTGGACAGGGTGGGGAAGGGGTTTTGTTCTGCGGGGGTTGCAGCTCCTCATCCTCCAGATGCTCCTCGTCTGGTTCACTCATTGCCTGCTTATAGCTGCGTTTCCTCCTGCCACAGACAGGACACATCATAAAGAAGACCTGAGAACCCACCTCACGGCCCTGCTGCATTTCATATAGATCATCCTTTACAAACAAATCTGGGCTCAAACCACAGAACTCTGGACTGGAAGAGACTGAAGACTGGCCCTTTGCTGTCCGCTCAGAAAAATATAGGTGGCCAGTCAAAGGTCACAGTGCCAGAAGCACGCAGAAGGACACAATCACCCATTCCTAAGCCAGCATCTACAGCATCAAGCTTCCTCCTCTGTTTAGTCAGAGAACTGAGTTATGATACCAGACAAGAAGTAGAATGCCTGGCAACATACCGACCCTCCTACACAAGAACCCCAGCTTGGTTCAAGGCCTTCTGGAAGCCTCAGACCAGAGCTGCCAGCATACCCCTTCCCAGATGCAAACCTGGCACTCGGAGGTGGTTCTCTGTGTCCATCTGTTTGTTCAAGCTTGGCTTCTGTGGAGAGAGCGATTTCAGTGAGGTTGTATAGATGCCAGTGGAGTATTCATGCCAATTTTAGGGAAGGGATTCAGCACCAACAGTTACAGAGGGAGCAAGGCCCCCTCCTGGCAACCTCAGGGGGGCAATGGCAGAAACACTAATCTTAGCAGTAACTAGCCTTGAGCCCAGAATACTGGCTCTCAAGTCAGGTCCTCCAGCCCTAATACTTGGCAACTGTGACACAAATGGCAGGACAGTACCACCGAAGCCTCAATCTACATGCCACTCCCTCTACCACAAAAAAACTATGTGCAGAAGCCTTATGATAAACACATCTCTCCTGCCTTAAGTTGGTACCATCATGACAGGAGGAGGAAGGATCCTTTCATGGAGGTATCATACAGGGCACAGTATATTCTATTTCACACCAAAAGGAAGACCCTTTACTCCAAAGCATCTTTGCAGCAGTCCTGGGAGCTTTCAAGCTGGCACAACTATCCTTGACCCGTTCACAAAGAGGATGCTTTGCTCAAAACCTTACCGCTGCCATTTCTTCACACCAGGGAAACCACCCTCCACAGAGAAACAGGAGCCAGACTCCAAGAAACTACCAGTAGCCTGGGAAGCCAGGCAGGGCTCCTGACCAACTCCCAAAGCCCACAAGTAACTCTACCCTTTTTGTACTAGAAAAGTTAGAAACCTGAATGCCAGGTAAGCATTCAGACCCAGTCTGCAGTTCTTCAGGAATCCCCTGGAGTGGGTCTCATGACCTGGATGTGGCTCCTTCACCTTATACAGGCACTTCTCTCTGCTTCCTAACCACCCAGCTAATACTCATGTGAGACCCAGCAGCAGCTCCAGCCATAAGATTATGGCCTCTTCAGGTTTAATTTATCTTTGGCCTATCAGATCAGAAAATGGGGCTCTGTACCCTAAGAGACAGGGCCAGGCCAACTCACCTTGCTGCTCTTCAATGTCTGTTGCCTGGTCAGTGGTCACAAGTTTCGAGGTATAGTCACTGTTTTTGGAGACCTACAGGAAGAACCAAGTCTTGAAGAAGCCCACGTGGATCCTGAGGCTCAGGATAGCTGTGGCACATAGATTCAGACCTGGAGGGCTCAAGTCCTACCCGTCTCTGGCTTGTAGCCTTACCTCTGGCTCCTCCTCAGGAGGAGCTGCCTCCTCAGACTCAGCCTCCTTGGTGGACTCCTGCTCCAGGCTGAAAGCAAAGCAGAGCACTGTGAGAACTCTACATCCAAGCCTTTTCTAATTCCTCAAGTTAGGACCAATATTAGATGACCAGCCCTGGACCACAAAGCAACAGTCTAGGCGAGATAGGAAGACAGCAGCCATCCTCAGTAGCTTGCTGAATAGAGAGTGATGTCAGTTTCTGAATCTTGTTTGATATCAACCTATCAGAGATCTCATTTGGGATGGGAACTTGCTATGGTTTGGATCTTCACTGTCCCCCAAAGACCTGTGTACTAAAGGCTTTGGTCCCAGTACAGAGCTACTAGGATACAGTGGACACTTTGACAGGTGGGACCTAGCTGGAGGGTTTCAGCTTATTAGGGATCCTTTCCTCCCTTTCTCCTTGCAAGTCCCAGCCATAAGATGAACAGCCTTGCTCTACCACACTCCTCTACTCTCCAAAGCAGCAGGGCTGACTGGTCATGGATGGAAGACTCTACAACTGTGAGCTAACTGAACCATTTTCCTTTGCAGGCTGAATATCTTCGGCATTGTTCTAGTGATGCAGAGCATAGAAATACTTTACCCAGGTCTGTCTCAATCTATGGGGCCCAGAAAAGTCCCATCTCTTTTGAGGCCTGCTCACTACTCACCCGAGGGCCAGGTAAGCCAAAGGTATGCCCAGACCCCATTTCTTCATCCCAAGCACTGACCCTCTCTGCCCCAAAGTAAGGAAGGGTTAGCTCAGGATAGCAGAACACGACTCCTGAGAAGCCAGTGTCCTGGCCCCAAGTAATCTAGGTCTAATCCAGGGCAGGAAGCACCCCTGAGCCCCAACTACCCCACTCCACCACACCTCATTTTAAATGGTTGTTATACCTCATGTACAGCCATGAAACTCATGAGTCAGAGCTGACAAGTGATACTGATTGAATGTTGCCTAGAGACCTGACAGTCATATTGTGTGCTGCCTGGTTACAGAGGGACCAGGCTAAGGGAACATGGGGCTGTTAGTAGTGTCATGGATAAGGAGGGAAGACTTAGCCTCAGTAAAAACTTCCACCTGGTGGTCACCTCCACCCACCCCACGATGTGCCCTGACCACCCTTGTGGGAGGCCCTGGCATGGAACTTACCTAACTTTCTGAGGCACTTCAACATTCAGGAGCCTCTCTAGGTAACTGTGACCTGAAGGAGAAATGGGGAAAAAAAAAAAGCAAAACAAAAGGTGCCATCGGAAACCAGTCAGGAACCAGGCCAAGTAGTCCAGGAAGTTTTGACAAGGGCATGATCATTGCTCCTTTCATAGACACACAGACCTCACTGTGCCCGGGTTTCACCCTCATTCATCCTACAACCGCAATGCAGCTCTTAGCTTTATGTCACTTGCCTAGCAGGCATACTTCCTCCTCTTCACGAGGCTAGAAGTATCTTGGAAAGAGGGGTGTCTGACATAACAATGGGCCCCAACATATGCAGTTTATTCTCTCAACAGATAGTCTCTCAAGAGACAGCTAGTCATCAGGTGCTTACTACGTACTGGGTTCTGAGCCAGGGCTGGAGGCTGAAGGCCACTGTCTGGTCTTCCTACCAGTATCAGACCATCTTAGACAGTAAACTAGGGTATGTGCAACAACCAAATCAAGGATGCTAAAGCCCAGATGGGGACACCTGAACTGAAGACCAAAGTGGAGGAGGCAGAGGAGTAGGAAGGCAGAGGTTTTCAAAGCATATTCTCCAACTTCTGGAAATACTTGAAGCCCTTTGGGGACATCCACAGGTCTTACTATTTTCACCAATGCACTAAAGTGTATTTTCCTTCTTACTATATTTTAGCATTAGCCCAAACAGCACCATAGCAACGGAACCAAGGAGAAAATGCTGAAGCTTAGCACCCATCAAGGCTTCAGCACCAACTCTCCAGTTTCAGGAATGTCCTTGGAGAATCTGCATTAATAGAGGAATGATTAAATACCTTTAATCCCAGCACTCAGAATGCTGGGACGGGGGATTGCCACAAGTTTAAAGCCAGCCTGAGGTTTATAATAAATTCTAGGGCTATCTGGACTATAGAGTGAGATGGTGTTAATGATCTAGGAAGAAGGAAAAACACCAAAACCACAAAGTGAAAAAAGGGCTTTGGGGTGGGGGGCTAGAAAAAGGCCAGCTCCTGGATCAGGAAAGAAAGACCAACACTAAAGAGACAAGGAACCTAGGTGGTGCCCAAGGCTGAAGACAAACAGGGAAGACAGGTAACAAACTGGAGCAACAAACTGGCAGGGCTCAGAGAGAACAAAGCACCAACAAGAAGCAGGAATTTCTCCTTTCTGGGCTATGAAATCCATAGGGGGCCAGAAGGAGGCAGCAACAAAATGAGACTGGCAGCTTAGCACCCATCAAGACTGTGAGGTGTCTATAGCCAGAAGATATGCTCCCCTCTGGTGTAGGAATTTACAGTCACTGTAGCTGGGTAGACATTAGAGTGAACAGCTGTTTTCTAGAAGTCCTTTGACCTTGGAGAATCCTCAAACAGTGGCTGTTTCCCGCAATTTGTAGGTTTTCCTGAAGGGGCACTGCAACCATTCCATGACTTTGGTCACAAAGCACCTGAGGCACACCTGAGGCTCTTGTATTATTGTGTATTGCAAATGATATATAATAAAGGACTAGAGTCATGGGGACATGTGATGGTCTCCTTCAGTAAGACATGGAAATTAGAGACCTTGGCAAGAGGAAATACTTTATGTAACAATCAATAAATATGCCTTTGTACAGTTGTTTGGGGTTCAGTCCATTGAAGAGGCTGGACCTTCCTCCTGACACATAGGCCCTAAAAGTTCATCTTGGAGTTCCCTCTTTCTTCAACTGACCTGTACTACACAGTGTATCCCAAAGCACCAACAAGAAGCAGGAATTTCTCCTTTCTCCTAACTTCAAGTTCCTTGACAAGGGGTAGGGAGAGGGGGGTAAAAAGGCCAGAAAACACCTAAGTGCACACATAACTATTTCACAGCACAAAGACACCCCTGCATGCCAAAAGAGGCCCAGGCAAAGGAAGTGGCCTGGACTAAGGACTGAGGAGAGCTACCCTCCAATTAAAAAAAGTAGCCATGAAGTCTGAATGACAATGCTGACCTATCTAACTGGACTTTCTAGAAACCCTGCTGCAGTGACCGTTGTTCCTGTCTGCCCAGTGATGCCAGAAAGCTTCCTCCTGGAGAATGCACACCAGATCAGGAGGAAAAGAGGCTTCAAGTCCTCTGAGCTCCACCACTAGACTCTAGAGACTCCCAAAGCACCCTTTACTGCCAGGCTCATTTTTGTGCCTTCTTCCTTCCCCACTCCCCTGCTGCAAGTGTGTCAAAAACTGCCTTAGGGAGAAGCCAGGCAACATAACACCTAAGTTGCCTATCCAGTCCCACCTCAGAGCCTGGCATCAGAAAAGCACCAGGAAGCCTCAGCTTTGCCCTTTCTCACCCTTTGAGTTTCAGTAATACAGGCCAGGGTTAACTTTTCTAAATGAGTTATCCAAGCACTAAGATGAGCTCTCCAACTACATTCAAGGCAAATGTCATGACCATTTCAGACAGGAAACCGAGATTAAGAAAAGAGGTGTACCCGATGCCACATTCTGGTCCTTGCCTTTTTTGCCATCTTCCCTCTATCTCAAGAAGGAAGAGGATTACTGGGCTGTGAGTAGACAGAACCCAGAGGCCCATCTGAGCAGGGAAGACTGGAGGGGAAGAGCAAAAGGGAATGCTTAAGAGTTACAGGTTTACTGTTATGAAAATCAAGTTGAAGCAAAAATGGGAAAGGGAAAGACTCACATCAACAGTGTCACCATTGCGTCTGCAGACTCAGGCTAGTCCCCTACTGCTGGCCATCTACAAATGTGGTGGAACTGACAAACTAATCACTGAAAAGATGAAAAAGAGGCTGCTCAGACAGAAAGCAGCTCTTTCAAGAAAGCCCGGGTCTTAGAGAAACTAAAAGCATCAGCATGGCATGAGCATCACACCACATCTCCCTGTGGAAATTTTACCAGCAAACATTTTGTGACTATCACTGAAGACCTAGGATACAGAGATTTTATCAATAACATCAGTACAGACATATCTCAGGATGGTTGTGCTGTCCTGATTGTAGCTGCTAGTGCTGATGAATCTGAAGCTGGTATCTCCAAGAATAGGCACACCTGTGAGGATGCCCTTTTGGCTTACACACTGGGTGTGAAACAGCTAATTGTTGGTGCCAACAAAATGGATTCCATTAAGCCACCCCACAGCCAGAAGAGATATGAGGAAGTTAAGGAATCAGTACATCCATTAAGAAAAATGGTTACAGAGCCGGGCAGTGGTGGCGCACGCCTTTAATCCCAGCACTCGGGAGGCAGAGGCAGGCGGATCTCTGTGAGTTCGAGACCAGCCTGGTCTACAGAGCTAGTGCCAGGACAGGCTCCAAAGCCACAGAGAAATCCTGTCTCGAAAAACCAAAAAAAAAAAAAAAAGAAAAAGAAAAATGGTTACAGGGGACTGGAGAGATGGCTCAGAGGTTAAGAGCACCGACTGCTCTTCCAGAGGTCCTGAGTTCAATTCCCAGCAACCACATGGTGGCTCACAGCCATCTGTAATAAGATCTGGTGCCCTCTTCTGGCCAGCAAGCATACAGACAGACAGAACATTGTATACATAAGAAAGAGAAAGAAAGAAAGAAAGAAAGAAAGAAAGAAAGAAAGAAAGAAGGAAGGAAGGAAGGAAGGAAGGAAGGAAGGAAGGAAGGAAGGAAGGAAGGAAGGAAGGAAGGAAGGAAGGAAGGAAAGAAAGAGGTTACAACCCAGAAGTATTTGTATCAATTATTTCTGGTTGGAATGCTGACAACATGCTGGGCCAGGTGTTAATATGCCTTGATCCAAAGGATTAAAAAGTCACCCATAAAGCTGGCAGTGTCTTTGGTACCACACTGCTAGAAGCTTTAAACTGTATCCTACCACAATGTCTATAAAATGGTGGATTGAGATACATATACATTATAGAAGACTATTCCATTGTAAAAACTGAAATCATGAAGTCTTCAAATAAATCTTCAGAAAAGATTACAAAGATATATTGAGTGAATTAAGCCCAATCCAGAAAGACAAACATCTCATGTACTCTCCTAATCCAAATCTTCAGATTTGTGTATATAACCTAGATTAACTGCAGAAACTAGAAAGCTAAAAGGGGATGGGCGGGAGAGAAGGGAATAGCAGGGTAAACATGATTTGAATGGGGAGATGGGGAAAAACAGAAGTGGGGGCTTCAATTTAGAGGGAGCTGGGCATGGTGGCACACACCTTTAATGCCAGCACTTGAGAGGAGGATCTAAGTTCAAGAACAGCCTGATCTACAGAACGAGCTCAAGACTACCAGGGCTACAGAGAAACCCTATCTCAAAAAAAAGGGGGGGGAGGGCAGGGGTGTCTATGAGATCTCCCCAATTCCTCCTACCCTTTCCAGAACTCCAGCCTTACCTAGTCCTGTAGACCCTCCCCAGGGCCAATTTCAAGCCTGTGACACTGGCCCCACTCCGAGCCACCTGGCAATCCGAAATGGACAACGTGTCAAAGCTCGTGCTGCACATGACCAGACTGTCTCTGCACATGACCAGACTGTCTCTGCACATGACCAGACTGTCTCTGCACATGACCAGACTGTCTCTGCAGCCGCAGAGCCTAGAGCTGGGTCCGAGAGAACCTACCTGAGCCTGACAAACCCAGCCCCTCAGCACCTGCCTTTCTGGATGAAATGCAAGTGGGCTCAATTACCATTGTCTGGACTTTACAGTTTGTCTACCCCAGTTTCCCTTCTATTAAAAGGTATAAACCTGAGGAGCCAAAAGTGTTGCTGCACTGACAGATTTCTCCCATAGATCTTACAAAAGTCAGGTAGACTTACTTCCCATTTACTATGAAACTCGGCCTGTCCTCTGACCTGGGTCTTGCAGGAGTCTGATCTAGCCTCCTCCTCTATTTTTACAGGGTGCCTAAGAACCTCCAGCTATATCTGCTTTAGTAGCAAGAAGTTCCAGGCAACCCATCATTTACTGCTTGGTATCTCCAAGTCTTGGTGCAAGCTGTTTCCTTGGCCAGATAGCTGGTGCTACATTTTCTCCACTTGGCCAGAGCACAGCCAGCCATCCTTCAAAATCTTACCAGTCCCCACCCACTCAGACAGCCAAGCCCAACTCTCAGGACTGCCTACTCTTCTCTATGGCTCATAAGATCTATTCCCATCAGGGCACTGAGCCCCTGGGCTTAGATCTGACCATAATGAAAGCGGCTACTGGGTACCAGCCTTCATGTTCTATGTGGCACATCTCCACAGCAGTCTCACCATTAGGAGTTATACACATGGACGATAGTCCATCACTGTAAAACAGCAACAAGGGATATACCAACTCTGGGAAAAGGACCATAGAATACTGGGGCTAATATTCTAGGCCTATTTCCTCACCTATAAACAATGATGAACTAGATCTGTCACCCAGTAGTGGCAGCCACTAGCTACATGTGGCCATTTAAATCTAAATTGAAGAAAGTGCAATGAAAATTTTATCTCGGGGCCAGTGAGATGACTCAGAAGTAAAGGCACCTGTTGCCAAGCCTGTCAACCGGAGTTCAGTCATCAGGCAGGACCAACACAGTAGAAGGAGAGAATTGACTCCTACAAACTATCCTCTGACTTCCACATACATACACCATGGCAAGTGTGGTGCATGCACACACATACTATTAAAAGAAGGACTAGGGGGCTGGAGAGATGGCTCAGAGGTTAAGAGCACCGACTGCTCTTCCAGAGGTCCTGAGTTCAATTCCCAGCAACCACATGGTGGCTCACAGCCATCTGTACTGAGATCTGCTGCCCTCTCCTGGCATGCAGGCATACATGGAAGGAATGTTGTATACATAATAAATAAATAAATAAATCTTAAAAAAAAAAAAAAGGAAGGGCTAGGGAATACTGTTCAGTGATAGAGAACTTGCCTCACTTATGAGGTGTATAATCAGCTTCTCCATCAGACTAGACACATTTTCAAGAGTCAGGCATGACTAGCTAGTGGCTCCATGCAGATTCACGTAAGAAACATATCTCTGAAGGGTCCATAGAAAGTCCTCTCAGCAACACCCCAGCTGAGCCCCCACTGCACCATCACCCCACTATTGCCCCACACTCACAGATGATGCGAGCAGAGGCCTCTGGCTCCTTGTCAGCCATCTTGGCAAGCCAGCTTGACCTACGAGTAGCATTTTCTTGTTCCGCCACCAAACAGTACTTTTTGGATAGTGGTACTTGGGAATCTTGGGAAATCAGGCTTTTCCTCGCTGACCGAGCATTCTTGGCTGTGGTGGGCAAGATGTTGTTTGGCAAGAGAGGAGAAAGCACCCTCTCCTTCCGTGGAGAGTCTGGAGAGCCAGGAGAGTCCTGAAGGCCCCGAGAGGCCCGAGCAATCTTGAGTTTGGAAGCAGAACGTCCTGCTTCAATCCCTCTGTTCTTGGAACTCTGGGGTGTAGCCTTGAGGGAGCTCACTATGACGGATTCCAGCTTCCCAGTCTCTACCTTCTTGGGTGTTGATTCCTCCTCTGACGTCAGGATGTCTTGGGAAGTTGGCGGTGTGGCTGGAGCTTGAACTGAAGATGGAGGATAGCCACCTTTGAGCTGAATGAGGTGCAGCTCTGCATTCAGTTGCTCTCTGGAGCTTACCTCCACCACAGCTTTCTTGATCACTGGGGGAGACCCAGCAGTGGGAGAGGAAGCAACTGATGCCACAGAGGCTGCTGCTGCTGCTGCTGCTGCTGCAGCCCGAGTTATTCGCCGCAACACAGGAGAGCTGTTTTCCCAAACACTAGTAGTTGCCTTCTCCACCTTGTCCTTGCTGCGGAGGCGCTGGCTGTTCCGAGACTTCCTGCGGGATAACCTGTTGTAGCAGCAGAACAGAGGCTGAGATAGGGCAGGGGCTCCCCCAAAATAAAATTCAAGTACAATCTCCCTAGTAGCCACTAGTTTCAATGAAATGTGAACAAAGGGTCTGAAGGCAAAACCTGGAGGTCCCAATGCAGACTCTACCATCAGCCATGAGAGCCCGGTTGTTCCTCTCTGATCCTCAGCCTCCCCAACTGTAAATGGATGACAATGAGTTCCATTACTCACAGAACTGCTGGGAAAATTAAATTCCCACAAACTTCTCGACTGTGATCACACTGTGCTAAGCACCTTCTACGGACTTCACTCATGCCCTCAATCTGCAAGACTGAGATAATGCACCTAGGAGGCAGGCCCCATTACTCCACTTTGGAAGATGAGAAAACAGAGATGGAAATTCATTCCAAGGACATACAGCTGCTGAGGAATGAGACTGTGGCTGACATAAATACCAAAGCTGACTCGGATTAGAATGACCAGCATTTTTACCTGAGTACTACAGTCACCATCATTTCTGCAGGGAATTATAACAAGCCCAACAACAGAGGAGTTGGGAACCAACAACCTGGGCCACACCTCTGGTGCCTCTCCCCTCCACCAAACCTCAAATCAAACTCCTCCCCACCTTTGCCACCAATGCACAGAAATTCACACCTGTACTCTCAACTGAGCTAACACTGCATTTTACCGATGGCATCTCAACTGTGTCAGCGTGCGGTACCAACTACCACTGCCTTCCGGCTGCTGCTTCTATCAGCACGCTCCTCGGGAACAGACTCTCCCAGAGGGCACCAAGTCTCTAGAGACCACCTCCAGTGCAACCTCCCCAGCCTTTCCTACCTTTTCCTCATAGGATCTCTGTTTTCATCCTGAAAGTTAGACACCCTTCTCTTTCTCCGACGGTTCTTCTGAGAGGGAGTTTTGGGCATCAGCTCCGGTTCATTGTTGAATTCTCTGTTAAGTACAAGAGTGAACTTGAGGCTTCCTGGGAACTGCTGAGCTGCCCCTTCTCTCACTAGACAACATTCCACCCCATTCTTGGCAATGACAAGTCAAGCTAGAGAGCCCATCACCAAGCTCTCCAAAGCTATGTGAAGTCACCAACTGGACACTCAGAGCTTCCTCCTGGTCACTGACAGGGAAGCAAGTTCAAAGACAAGTTACCACAGGCCACCCACTCAAGAGACACAGCTAACTACAGTGAGCCAGGAGAAGGGCTCAATCGCTTCTCCCCTGCCCACTGCACTAGGGTGGTCCCAGCATACTAGGCACTTAGGAAGAAACCCAGACAGGCTATTTGTCTGACCTATCAGGACACCCATGCCAGCATGTCCTGCCTTTACCTGATGAACATGCGCTCAGCCTCCTCCTCAATCTCCTTGAGCCACATCAAGTCCTTATTGTCCACGTTGCAGACAAAGTCCAGGAGTTTCTGGTCACATAGTTCCAACAGGTGAATGGGCCCTGGGGCTCTGGTCCCCATGGTGGCACTGTCTGGTGAGGGTAGGAACAAAAAGCATAAGGATTCAAGGCTAGGACAGGACCTTTTCTAGGGAAAGTCTACCAGACCCAAAAATCACACACAATACCCTGTGCTGAAACCCATGCATCTCCCAATACAGAGCCTCTTGCCATTGCAGAATTCCAAACACCAACCCAATGATTGCATCTCACGAAAAGAAATGACATTACCCACTCTCTTGATAACACAAACATAGAGCATGACTATCTCTACACACCCACACTTTGATTTCTGATATAAACTTTACAAAAGGTCTTTTGGGGGCTTAATATGACCTTTCTGGATGAAGGGAAAACACCCATCCCCCATACTCTCTCTCTTTACCCAAATACAGAACTGTTTACTTTCGTGTGGGCTCTCTGGACTAAGACACGGCCATCCTGTGTTGACCCCAGATACCAGACATCGGACATCAAATCCACCTGCCTCTTTAAAATGACAGTGGAGGACTAGCAGGACAACTCAGCAGGTTAAGGCACTTGCCACCATAACTCAAGACCTGAGTTCAATCCCTACAGCATGAATTCTAACTGGTATTAATAATAAAAATCCAGAGTCAGATATAGGGGTTAATGTTGAAGATCAAAGAAGGAAACTGGCCAGCCACTAGAAACTTCTTTTACCTCTACCAATGCTCAGACAGAAGGGAGATCCTGTCCTCAGACTGCCATCTCCAGGTAGCATCTGTCTCCACCAAACCTCAGACAGCAATGAGGTCTTGTCTCCTCCCTCCTTATATTCCTCTCTCTGTCCAGCCATATCCCTTCCTGTCTCCTACCCAGTGCTGGGATTAAAGGTATGAACCACCATCGCCTGACCTCTAGTGGTTTAGCTCTGCACTCTGATCTTCAGGCAAGCTTTATTTGTTAAAACACAAACAAAATATCCCTACACTACATTTCCCTATTTTATCTAAAATAAAAGCCTATAACTAATATAAGAAAAACTATATACAATAAGTACAATAACTATATACAATATATACAGGCAATAAGTACATCAACAATGAGTAGTCCATTTGCATTTGACAAATTCAGAGAAAATACTCCATTATCTACCCTATCTTGGTGAGTTCAAAGTCTTATACCTAATTTACTTTCTATCATAATTTGCATTACCATCCAAAACTTTTTTGATCTTTTGATAGCTCTCAACTTTATACACTTTACACCTCTTAAGTGAGTTTCTTTTCTGCATCTGATAAACAACGAAAACTATAACTATCTAGTTATGTCTCAGAAAAGGTAGTTGAAGGAAATATTAACTAAGTAAGCAGGAAGTGCGAGCAATTGACTTCCAAAAAACTTAGAGAAATGACTGACAAAAACAACTGGTCATCTGAATAGTCACCCAAGGTTCCTCAGCAACATTGGGCATCCATTTTAGGCCACAGACCTAGCATATCCAATAGAGTTTCTGTAAAACAGGATACTCTGAAGGACTGTCCCTCCTTGTCTTAACAATGTCTGGCAGTTACTTTCTTTATGCCCTGCTTGTCCAATTAGGCAAGGGCACTTTCTTACCCAGTGGTTTACTTTTGCAACAAAGAAAGTAAACTCCATGTGGAATTTCTTCGATGCCCATTATCTTTTCTGAAGTAGAGTGGTGCTGCCAGGATCAGACATGTCTCAGTTATTAAAAAAATAAAAATAAAATAAAATAAAAAGAACCTATGTTGTTAAAACATCTTAAATGTTATGCCATATTCTATAGATCTTTGAAGTATTTAAAGATTACCTGTCTATCTAAAGTATATCTCTGTGTGACATTGAAAACATACCTAATATGACTACTAGTTCAATTATAATAGGAGACTAACTACTAATCTGCATTTCCTTATTATCCTAAATATTTGGCAATAATAACTTTCAAAGGCTAAAATTTTATATTACATTGTTAAATGAGCCCTATAGGTACAATACCTTGAATAAGAGTAGAAATGTATATATAGTATGTTCTAACAAAATTAATCTCAAATTTGTATCAATATAAAAGTTTGTATACAGTGTACAAAAGTCCAATCCAATGTAAAATATTTAAAACTAGATTTTAAAGTAGATTCAATAATCTACCTTTTATCTTATATCTATATCCTCTCATTTTTCTTTTCAGAGTAGATTCAACAATCTACCCTTTTATCCTATCATATCTGTATCCCCTATTCTCTTTTCAAAACAAGAACCCTAAACCGGGCGGTGGTGGCGCACGCCTTTAATCCCAGCACTCAGGAGGCAGAGGCAAGCGATCTCTGTGACTTCGAAGCCAGCCGGGTCTACAAGAGCTAGTTCCAGGACAGGAACCAAAAGCTACGGAGAAACCCTGTCTCGAAAATTAAAAAAAAAAAAAAAAAACCCAAGAACCCTGAATCTAATCTCCTTTGCTTAGCCTTTTTCCTGATCATTACCAATAACAATTTGTAAGCAATCTCCTTAAACAGTAACAAATATCCATAACTCACTGAATGACCAAAAACCACCCACCCCACCTCTTGGGTATGTGAGTGTCATGTTCTTAAATTTACTTCCTGCTATCTGGGGGCGATGGCATCTTTAGGAGATCCTGAAAAGAAAAATCGAGTTAACTGTCAAATCCTAGGAGAGGTAGCTGTCATCTTTTGCTGCCCAGTCTCTGCATAATGGGAACACACAGGGTTTATTTCAAGTCCTGGCTAGAGTAGTCTACGAGGCTGGATCATCATCTCAGCTAATCACCTCAAAATTTTTCTGAGCACCTTGTAGTCCAAAGCTGATCTTTAGGTGGTGTTTTTGAGCTTAGTGGTATTATCACAGTGCTGATTCCACCCTCGTAGACCCCTCCTCCCACTTGTACAATCCCTCCTCCTTTCTCGGGAGTCCCCCCCAGTGCTTGGCTGTAGATCTCGACATCTGCTTCCATCAGTTACTTGGTAAAGGCTCTCTGATGACAATTAGGAAGAGACATCTTGATGGGGAGGATACGTTTTAGGGTTAGGGAGAAACCTGGTGCCAAGGAAATTCCAAAGAATCCACAAGGATGACTATTGCTAAGATGCCTAGCAATAGTGGAGAGGGTGCCTGAACTGGCCTTCTCCTGTAATCAGATTGGTGACTACCAACTTACACTTTGAAAAGCAGTAACCACACATGTACACCTCAGTCTCTTGCCTACGAAGGTCACAGAAGGAAAAGCTAGATTACTGATTCCCCCATCCTTCTGGAATTTAATGCCACAGATACGCTGTAGCATTAAAACATTCTAGGGTTTTCCTTTAAAGTTCTTCGGTTTGATTTGTGGGGCACACTATCCCTTTGTCCTTTAAACAAGTTCTGCCTTCTAGGAACTCTGTCTCCTATTCTATATAGCTTCTTCACTTAGCTCCACACTACACTCAGGGAGGCCAGACCTCCAACCCAAACCAAGATCTCACACACACAGATTCCAGTTACGTGCACAGCAAATGAGTGATTGTTTGTTTACTGTTGCTCTCTCTACCTACTAAACATTGCTCCCTGAGGGCAACCCATTAGTCTTGTTCATCAACAAGAAAATGTGTAGCCCTCCAGATGCCTAGCACTTGAGGAATGAATTCATCCATCCATCAACTAATCCTGAAGCTTCCCTTCCCATCACCAGCACACACAGGGACACTCAGTGACTAACTGACTAGGTACAGGTTAGGACAGGCCAATACACACCCAAAGACCCTGAGCTACTGCCAAGAGCAGCACTGAATGGAGCAAAGGCAGGAGCACCATGGCTTTAGGAAAGACTGTGCAGTCAGCTAATCACAAATAATGGCCTTCCCACTGCCACCCAGTCTCCCCGCCCCAAGACTTCAGTTCAAGGTCAGCAAAGAGAACTGTTCAAGGACACCAAAGATTTTTGCAGAGGAGCTACAGAAAGCAACAAGTAGGTAACTTTACAAAGCATCTGTTCAAACTGCCAACATGAGTGCGAGCTTCTGTCAACCAAGTCCAAAACCACACTTCCTCCATGACGAAATGTGCCTTCTAGCAGGCCCTCACTGCAAGTTAGAAGAGGTGACCCTGAGAAAGGAGGGGTGTAACAAGAATCAGACTCCCGGGAAACTTCACCCTAAGCCCATACAAGAACCAGAGCACCCAAATGCCACCAAGAGAGAAGGGAGATCACTTCCTTTCCATAAATACTTGTTTCGTGCCATTCACCAGATCAGCGCCTCCACTGCATTCTCTCCTAAGGATGTAGGAGGTAAACTAAGCACCTTTCCCCACGCACCTGCACGCACGAAGATCCATCACTATAGTTGCGCTCTCATTCAGAGTCCTACTCTGGGCCAGGGACCCTCTCATTTCCTTCTTGCCACATATTCCAGGATACCACGAACATAGGTGACAAGAAGTCTAAGTCAAAGTCACCAAGTAAATCAGGAGGCGGAGCATGGCTTTAAACTGCTCTTAAACACTGGACACTACCTACAAGCTCAGAACGGCACAATCCTGCCCCTGGGCAGCGGGAGGCTGGACGGAACTGCACTGCACACAAGAGACTACGCTTTCGGGAATGACAAAGAGGCAGGTTCGGTTTCCGGACCTGGTGTATTGGTCTGTCTTGTCTCTTAATTTAAGAGACAAGCCACGCCCACTCCCTCCCTGTCAGCTGAGGCAGGCTGATCTTCAGCTTCCAGCCTGAGTTCCTTTCTCTTTTCTGTCTGCCTCTCAGACAAGCAGCTCCATCTTTCCCTTCTCTCCCCCCCTTCTCTCTCTCCCTCTCAGCTCTTCTCCCGCTTTCCCTTCCCCTCCATAACCCACCTAATAAATATCCAACCTCACTCTACAGGGTGTGCCCATCCGTCCGTCTCTGGCTGCCGGGGACCAGCCACCTTCGGAGACCTGCGGCGGCGTGGTCTCGTGCGCTGTCCCTACCTGGGACTGGCTGCTCTCGGACCCGCTGCCCCCTGCTTGCCACCACTTGGGGACCTGCAGTGTTTCTGCTGCCTGCCGCCACCAGGGATCCTGCAGCAATTTTATCAATCACACCTGGGACAGTTTTTAAATGCTACTCAGCTAGGGTGCAGGAAGCTCAGCAGCCGTTACGGTATGGAGACTTGGGTCCGGATCCACAGAGCAGCCCAGGCTGTGTACTAGGTGTTAGGCACCGCGTGGGGGAGGGACCGGTAATTCTCAGATCCCAGGGCCCAGATGCACGGGAGTGGAGGTTAGCTCCAAGCCCAGCACCACTGGAAAGTGACCCCCACATCACAAGTAACAAGGGGCGAGGGTAAGTGGTCAAGCCCCTGGCCCGGCCTGGGCCAAGAAGCGGACAGGACCGGATGCAGACCACCGCGACCTCGCCACGCCGGCCTCCTGCACTCACTCACCCGGCGTCGGCGCGTCTGCCCCGACCACTACGATTCCAGGCCGCGGTCTCCGCAGAAGAAGCTCCCCGTCAGGCCCAACCCGCTAGAAGCCGGGGCTCAGGGCTCGCCGCAGGCAAGGACCAACGGAGCAGCGAGCGCGGGCGAATCTACGATTTTCAAAACTGTGGCTCAGCCAATTCCTCCTAAGTTTGTCAGGGCGGTTACAAAATTGCAAACCAATCATGTAACAGGACACAGGAGTCCGGTTATCTATTGGCTGTCAGTGCTGTCAATCTGTGGGAAAAGACCATAGACGCTTTTAACACGCCCCAACTTCCGGGAGCCGCGGCTCGCAAAGCAATGAGGAAGTGATTGCTCGGTCTGGGAAGCGAGTGTAGCTCGGAACTACAAGTCCCGGCCTGCATTGCGAAGACGGGCTTCGTTCTGGGAGGACTCAGATTTATCTTCCGGCCGTTCACTTCGCTGGTCACTGGTTCACAATTTTGGAATGGCAGCTTTGTGACCTCTGCTATTTTTGAGAAGTAAAAAGGAGATTAAAAAGAAACACATTGCAAATCTCACAGAGTGTTTCCTGAGAGCCGCGATTGTCACCCGGAAGTATTTGCTAAGTACCTTACAGATTGAACAGCCACACACAACAGAGAATTTTCTAGCCACAGACATTAGTAAAGTATTAGTTGAGGGTTGCCACCACCTGTAAAGAAAAAGCTTCAGTCTCCAAAATGCTTACACCTCCACCCTCTTTATCGAATCATTCGCAGTAGCCAAAAGGTGGGAGAAACTGAAAGTTCATGAACAGATGAAGAAGGGTTTTGTTTTTTTTTTTTTTGAAATTGTTTTTCCTTTTATTGAAAATAGCTTTTTTTTCTCACATAATATATCCCGATTACAATTTCCCCACTCTCTACTCCCAGTTCCTCCCAACCTCCCCTCCCATCCAGATCCACTCCCTTTCTGTCTGTCATTAGAAAGCAAACAGGCAGGCTTGGGAGATGACTCAAAAGCTAAGAGCACTGGCTGGTCTTCTGGAGGTTCTGAGTTCAATTCCCAGCAACCATATGGTGACTCACAACCATCTATAATGAGATCTGGTGTCCTTATCTGGGCTGCATGCTGCAGAACACTGTATATGTAATAAATCTTTTTAAAAAAAGAAAACAAACAGGCTTCTAAGGGATAATAATAAAGTAAGACATAATAAAATATAGTATAAAAATGCAAAGCCTAACACATTGAAATTGGATAAAACAACAAATAAAAAAAGCTCAAGAGAAGGCACAAGAATCAGAGACCCTACTTGTGTGCACACTCAGAAATCCCATAAAAATACTAAACTGGAGGCTTAGCGGTTAAGAGCACTGACTACTCTTCCAAAGGTTCTGAGTTCAATTCCCAGCAACTCACAACCATCTGTAATGAGCTCTGTTACCCTCTTCTGCCCTGCAGGCATACATGCAGGCAGAACACTGTATAAATAAACAAATCTTTTAAAAGAATACTAAAGTCATAACGTTTACACAAAGGACGTGATGCAGATTTGTGCAAGCCCTGTGGATGCTGCCTCAGTCTCTGAGCTCATATGAGCGTTGATCCCGTTGATTTAAACGAGCTGTGTTTTCTTGGTGTCCTCCATTCCCTCTGGCTCCACTTACACAGGGTTCCCTGAGTCCTGAGGGGAGGGACTTGATAGAGACATCCCATTTATAGCTGAATATTACAAGGTCTCTCACTCTGGATAATGTCTGACTGTGGATCTCTGTATTTGTTTCTGTCTTTTGCAGGAAGAAGCTTCCCTGATGACTGCTGAGCAAGGCACTGATCTGTGAGTGTTGTGCCCACATTATGACCCCCAGAAAGAGACTACCAGAGAGGCCCAGACTGTAATAAGCAAGGTTTAATTAGCATAATGCAAACATGTTTGGAACCCCTGTCTCCAAACCCCATTGCAGCGAGGTAGAGAGAGGAGTTGTATCTCCTCTGTGGGGTAAGCTTTTAAAGGTGTAACTACAAAGAGGTTTTTTGAAGCTGCTTTTGGCACAGGCGCAAGGTCTTTTGCTCTCTCCCATCCTGCTTCTTTATCATCAGGTGGCTGGCTGGATGGGCTGAGCTAAGTGACCTTGTGCTCAGAATCTCCCAGGTAGGAAAGGGGAAGGCCACTATCTTCCTGGGAAAACATTCTGCTAGGAAATTTCTTCTTGCCCCTTTGAGAATAAGGGGTGAGGGTCCCACATGAATACAACAGAATGTCATTAGAAATCATTTTATTGATATGTTCCTTTACTAGACCAGTAATATTTGACTTAATCCTAGGTCCCTGGGTTATCTAGTCACAGATTTGTAGTGCTGGGTGTGGGTTCCATCTTGTGGCATAGGGCTTAAGTCAAATTAGGTAATGGTTGGTTACTCCTAAACTTTGTTCCTCCATTGCCCCAGCATATCTTGCAGGCAGGACCCCACTGTTGATCAAAGGGTTTTGTTAATCCCACCAAACAAGAGTAAAGACCATTACCCAAAGTTAAGCAAGCTTTATTTTCTGTCAGACAGGGCTATTTCTCTAAAATAGAGCTTGAAAGAACAGCATCGAACACAACAGAATGTGGGATTTATATAGCTCAAGAACTGCAAGACTAGGAGGTTTTCAAAGGTTGAGGGATTTCCAGAGGGTCTTACCATAGTAGAGGTCAGGGTACCCGGTATGGAACATGTCATGTTCCAGAAATGAGGTCAAACCAAAGTTTTACAGAAAACAGGAACGACCTTATTTTGATCTTATAACAAAATGGCTTCTAATCTCTGGGAGGAGGGGGAGGTTGTTGTGGAATATTTTTACATGGTGTGAAGATGTATTGCTGTGATTGGTTTAATAAAGAGCTGAATGGCCGGGAGCTAGGCAGGGAGAGCAGACGCACAGTACAGAGATGAGGTAACGAGCCACGAGGCAGAACGTAGATTAAAAACTATGTTAATTAAGTTATAAGGGTTAGTTGAAAACAAATCTAAGCTAAAGGCCAAGTTTTCATAATTAATAATAAATCTCTGTCGTTATTTGTGGACTGGTGATCTCAACGAGAAAATACTACTACTGGGGGTCTCTGAGACAGGGTTTCTCCATGCATCCTTGGCTGTCCTGGATCTTGCTCTGTAGGTCAGAACTCAGAGATCTTCCTGCCTTTGCCTCCCACGCACTGGGATTAAAGGTGTACATCTCCACCACCCAGTTAAAATGGCCTCTAATCTTACAATGGAGTCAGGCTGGTTCATCAGTTTGTGGCTGGGCTGTTGCTGATGTTTCTTTTGGTAGTGTGCAGACTATCTTCCTGTACCAAAGATGCTAGGACACATGGGTGAAGGCTCTATGTCGGCACCAGATTCTACTTCTCAACTTCTCAGTGTTCAATGAGTTTTGTAAGTGTGGTCATCAACAATGCTGCCTTCAGTTTGTCGAGATCAGTCTGTAGTCTTGGCAACAGACTCGATTGTTTGGGGATTCCTGCGGGGCTCCTTTGGCCAACAACTCAATTAGATTTAACCCAATCCCAGTACTAGAAGCTTCATTTGGTGACAAGAGAAGGCCCGTTAGGGCTCTGTCACCTCCATTATTTGGCAATTTCATTTAGATTGCCTTTACATATAGATATGTTTTAGGAAGCTTCTACTGTATTAGGTTTTTGTACTATTCCTCAGATGACCCTCAATTTTAGCTGTCTCTTTCTGTATTCCCTCTCTTGCCCCCTTTGCTCCTCCTTCTTCCCATTTGATGTTCCTGTTCCAGCCCCCATCCATCTATAACTATTCTGCTTCCCTTTCCTAACAATATCTATCTGTCCCATCTAGTCCCTTATGAATAAAAATGAGGACACGACTGTAAGAAGGCCCCAGATCTTAATAGGCCCCCATATCTTAGCACAACTGACTCCATGATGGAAGTGCCATTTGGGCTGTAAAACTCAACACATAGCTCCACCTGCCAAAACTAAAACAATGGTCTAATCCATCAAAGTTCATAGCTCTGGGAAAGACTAAATTACTAACTTGGCTTTTTAGCTACTACAGTTCTGCTTCTGGATAACTGTTCTAGTTAACTGAAGTATGTTAGGCAAAAACATGGTTTTTGTGTCTAAAGCTCACCCTGAGAAAGGCCCAGGGCTACACTGGGATCCTGAACACACAGTGTGATCACTGCCCAGCTAATAAAGGCATTCTGTTGGCTTAAACCCACATGCAAGCAGGGTTTTTCTAGGAATCTAGGCCAAGGGAAGCAAAACTCAGGGGCTAGAGGGGTTTAGCATGAAGAACAGGGGTGAGAAATGCCGAGAGGAACCAGGACTCTGGTACCAAGGGCTTGCTATGCTAAGGGAGCCTGGCAGCCTGCATGTGCTTTGGTATGTCAAATAGGCACAACAATTAGTCGTTTGTCCTGAGTTTCTTTGGGACCTGACTCCTTACTCTGTACCTAACCTCTGGGGTTCTATGGTTTTTACCTTGGCTATTTTTGACTTAACAGCTAATATCCACATATAAGTGAACATTTATTTACTTTCTGGGTCTGGGATACCTCACTCAAGATGATTTCTTTTTCTAGTTCCGTCAGTTTGCCTGTAGATTTCATGATGTTATTTTTTAACAGCTGAGCCATGCTCCATTGTGTAAATCTACAGCATTTTATTTTCTTTATCTCTTCTTCTGTTGAGAGACATTTGGTTGTTTCCAATTTTCTGACTTTTATGATTAGAGCAGCAGTAAGCATGGTTGAGCAAGTGTCTTTCTTCTCTAAGGATAAAATGTCCTTTGGGTTTATGTCCAAGAGTGGTATGGCTAGATCTTGAGGTGGATCGATTTCCATTTTCCTGAAGAAACGCTGCACTGATTTCCACAGTAGCTGTACAAGTTTGCACTCCCACTAGCAGTGGAGGAGTGTTCCCCTTACTCCACATCCTCTCCAGCGTGAACAGTCATTGTTTTGTTGATCTTAGCCATTCTGATAGGTGTAAAATGAAATCCCAAAGTAGTTTTGATGTGCATTCCCCTGATGACTAAGGATGTTGAACACTTATTTAAGTGTTTCTCAGCCGTTTGAGTTTCCTCTTTTGAGAGTTCTATTTGGAGCTGTATTCCATTTTTTAAAATTGGGTTGTTTTTTTTTTTAAATCTAATGGGATTTTTTTGTTGTTGTGTAGCTACAAATATTCTCCATTCCACTGTAATTTTCCTGCTACAATGCTATGAATAGTAATGTAAATATCTGCTATGCAGGATATCTGATATGTGACCCCTGTGAAAGGGTCTCTCGACACCGAAGGGTCACAACCCACAGGTTGAGAACCACTGGTCTGGAGCAATAAGAAAAAACACGAGTCTCCTGTTGTTACCACTGTCCAAATGTTTCCAGACTCATCCCTTTGATCCCCCTCATTACCCTAATAAGGTCAATTTGATAATCGCTGCAGTTCTTGCAGGACTGAAACCGACACTTTGTAACTGAGCAAGCAGCTCACAGAGCTGGGTAGCTAGCTTCAAGTCACATGAAAATTCAGTAATGTGCCCAGAAATGGACATTATCAAAGTCCATCTTCTTACAGTGGAGTAAGAGGTAGTTTGCGGGGTTCCATCAGACCTAAGAATCTGAGTGTCTGGTCTTGATGTTCACAGCCCAGAACCTTCTACTCCCCTGTCTTGGTTCTAAAATGCTAAAGAGCTGGCAAGTGACCCTGTAGAACCCTGTAGAGCCAGGATCATTTAAAACCCTCACCAGAATAGGAGTATGTTACATTTCATGAAATTAATTATCTCAACTGAATCTAAGGTAAATCCCTTGCAATTCTTGTTCCCTGAACATTTGTAGAGCAGGAACATTTATAGAAGTATTGTACCTACATTTTGATAATTTGGGGTTGGTTTTGTTTTTAGATAGGGCTCATGGTGTAGCTTTACACTGCGATCCTTGAGTGTCAGGATGATAGGCAAAAGCCACTCGCTACATCCAAGTCCACAGTTTGATTTTTTTAAAAATGTGCACGGGTATTTTTGCCTGCATGTCTATCTGTGCACCACATATGTGCCTGATTCCCACAGAGGCCATAAGAGCCGTTATACTGTGTGGGCTAGGAATCCAACTCAGGTCCTCTGGAAGAGCAGCCTGTATACTCTTAACCTCTGAGCCATCTCCTCAGCTCAACCTCCCTCCATTTTGATAATTTTACAATGTGGTCTCTACATATTTGTAGGCAATATGTAATGATCAGATCGGGATAACCCCCCACCTTCTCCACCCCAACTGCATGTGTGTGATATTCAAATGTTCTCTTCTAGATATTTCTGAATACCTGCGGTGACTCGTCATTAACTTTAGCAGCCCTGCCATTCTGTAGAGCTCTGGCGCTTCTTCCTAACTGGAATCTGAGGCTTCTGTGTGCTTTCCCAATGCAGACCTATGGGAGTGGCTGACTCCAGGATTCCAAAAACCTGTTTGAAAGCGAGCATGGTAGTAATCTCAGCACTCTGAAAATGGAGGCGGGACCTCAAGTTCAAAGTCATCCTCAACTCCACAGCAAATCCAAAGCTGGTTTAGTATCTAGGAAAGCTTGTCTCAAGAACAAAGGGGAACAAAATAAAATGAAGCTCGAAATCAGTTGCAGAGCCTGGGAGGGCACAGAGCCATGAAGGCCGCAGCATCCTGGTCTAGCAGTGCCATCCCGTGGAATGCAGCAAACAGAAGTCGTCTGTAGGCAGACAGGCTGTGGGTCACTGGGACAGAGACTGCGGAAGTCCTCTGTACGTAGACAGAAGCCACTATCAGGTGTGACTTTAATCACCCAAAGTCTCGGAGCCCTAGGAGGACACGAAGCATGTTTCCAAAGACACGGAGTGACTGGAATTCTCCCAACAGAGTTGTCAGGGCAGAGCCCAGAGTCACTGCTCAGCAAAGTAGCTGATAACGCACTTCACAGAGTCCAGAAGTTGTTTCCTTGGTCTGGCCTGAGAGCAGACCTGAACAACCTCGGCTCTGGCTTAGAAACCCCTAAGGTCTCCCCCATGCCTTTCCCAAACTTACATACTTCCTCTTCTTCCAGAATGTTTCCTGGACCTTGGAGGTTATGATGAGTGTGTCCCATTTGTGACTAGATGTTCAACAATCATTAATTTTCAGTACCTTGACAATCGTGAGTCTCTGCAGTCACCCCTGCCAAAGGAAGGTTCTCTGACTAAAGCGGACAACAGCAGATGCTATAGGTGGTAACGGCTGTGTAGGGGGTATGTTGATGGGCACATGAGCAAGATCTTTACAATGATACCAAATAATGCCATTTTTAATGAAAACACTGTTATTTGTGTTAGTGGTACATGCATAGGTTGCACCAGTATTATTACACACATCAAAAAAACTACTATTCTGAATTTCATTTTTACTTCCAAGGCAAAGGAGAAGTAGTTTTAGTGTTTTGGAGGGATAATATTGAAGAGCCAATTTTCATATTTTTAAGATCTAAAGATAATATTTAAGACATTTGAAAATTATAAATAAAACTGGGCATGATGGCAAATGCTTATAATATCCACACTGAGAAGGGAAAGGCAAGAGACTAGAAGCTTAGGGTCATTCTCAGCTACAGGGTGAGTTGGAGACCAACTGGGTAACATAAACTCGTGTCCCCCCAAAAGAAAACTATATCAATTACAATATTTCTTGCCTTTATGTGTGTGCACAAATAGGCTGAATATCTCAAATATTGCTCATGTGTCGGAATCCCTGATGCCTCTGCTCTTTCTCTTTATTTTGTTTGTTTGGTTTTTTTTTTGTTTTTGTTTTTTTGTTTTTCGAGACAGGGTTTCTCTGTGGTTTTGGAGCCTGTCCTAGAACTAGCTCTTGTAGACCAGGCTGGTCTCGAACTCACAGAAATCCGCCTGCCTCTGCCTCCCAAGTGCTGGGATTAAAGGCGTGCACCAGTCCTTTTTGTGCGGGTGAAGTAGTCCTTTCAGAAGACAATAGAACCAATACAGAACCCAAGCGGTGGTGGTACATGCCTTTAATCCCAGGACTTGGAAGGCAGAGACAGGCAGATGTCTGAGCTGGAGGCCAGCCTGGTCTACAGAGTGAGTTCCAGGACAGTCATGGCTACACAGAGAAACCCTGTCTCAAACCCCCTCATCCTTCCGCCCTCCACCCCCCCCCAAAAAAAAAGAAAAAGAAAAGAAGAAAGAAAGGAGGGAGGGAGAGAAACCAATACAGAAAATCCTCAGTCCGTGATACAGTAAATACAGTTGTTTAAACGTCCATTTGGGGGCACCAGAGGACAACGCCTGCTGGCCGCTCCTGTTCTGGGCCTGATTTCCTTGCTTCACTCTGGGTTTTTGTCTTGTTTGCAGTGATAGGGATTGAATTCAGTGTTTTTCCTCACGCTAAATTAGCGGACCCCTAGTTGATATTCAAACTGTTGTTGGGATGGAGGCCTGGCTTTCTATCAGACACAAAATCTTACTTCAAAAGTCCTCCATAGCTAGGCTCTGAAGGGTCCGAGAATAAGAATATAAAAATGTAGATTCCAAGAATAAGAATGTAGAAATAAAAAAATATAAAGTTATAAGTCTAGGAGAATGAGAACAGACTCTCAGCAGCTTGAGGATTAACTATTAATAGTGGGTTATTTCGCTTTACAACCCATAGCTCTATTTACAAGGCCAGAGCATCTCTCTGCAAACTGAGGCTATGCAAACGGATATGAGCTGAGTCAACTTTTAAAAAAATAGATATATGAGGTGGTGGCGCACGCCTTTAATCCCAGCACTCGGGAGGCAGAGGCAGGCGGATCTCTGTGAGTTCGAGACCAGCCTGGTCTACAAGAGCTAGTTCCAGGACAGGCTCCAAAACCATAGAGAAACCCTGTCTCAAAAAACAAAAAAAAAAAAAAAAAAAAAAAAAAGATATATGACCTCTGGGTTACGCATCATCCCTGCTATGTGAAACTGGCAGCATCAAAGGGGAGAGCACAGGGCTTCAGTAAACGCCACCTGGAATTACCAAGAAAGACAATAGATTAAGTACTCCGTTACTTCTGTTAATGGAGATTATAAAGTAAAGCAATCTGTATCTGAGTTTTACCTTGAGATTGTAAAAATTCCTTTGTTCAGGCCTAATGATTGCTGCCCCTTATATAATGGGCTCAGAAACCGGCCTCTGCCACAAGCCTAACAAAATCCATCTCTGGCTGTGGTCTCAGCTAGCTGATAAGCTTTTTGTGCCCCGTGGAGATTTTTATTTGTTTGTTTGTTTGTTTGTTTGTTTATTCCTGGTTCTGCTTTCTGGAATAAAGTTTGCTTCTGGTTTATTAGACTTTTGTGGTCTGTCCCCATCTTTGTGCTACCCTCCCTGGACCCAACAGCTCCACTTGCTTGGCCTCAGGTGCAGTTGAACGTATATAATAAAATGTTTTCTTACTGTTTCTGTGGGGCAATTGGTTAGCATGTTTGACTGTTAACGGAAAGGTTGGTGGTTCCAGCCTACCCAAGGAGTTAGCCTTTGGGCTTTTAAAAACCTTTCTAGTAAACAATCTCCTGTAGTAGGAATTCCCACTCTCGTAGAATACCTGGTGTACTCTAACACGTTTCTATATCCTACTCGCTACTCGCAGATCCCCAGAACCTGACCTTGCCTGGCACAGGTTCATGGCCTAGACTCAGACAAGGAAACAAACAAACAAACATTGTGGGGGGGGGGCATTGTGGACAAATGGTTCAGATGTTAAGAGCACTGGATAATTTTCTAGAGGACTTCAGGGTTCAATTTCCAGCACCTGTTTGGCCACTTACTGCTCAATACTCCCACTCCAGAAGAGATCTGACACCCTCTTCTGGCTTCAGCAGGCACCAGGCATGTATGCTGTGCCCAGGCATTCCTGCATACAAAATACCCATATACATAAATAGGTAAAAAAAAATAATAATAAGTAAAACAAAATGTATCCTTGAGTTAACTTGTGTCCTGCATAGGATAGCCACACCTACCACCTTGAAGACATGGATCATATCCTTATGAAGAGCCTTCAGTAAGTCATGCCTCTACAAGACAGAGGAAGGGAGACACACAGAATGTGGTCCTTATTCCCAGGGAGCGTACAGCAGAGAAGAAACTTGAAAGCATGTGTGCTCACAAACCCAAGCCAGAGAGAGAGATGAGGTTCCATAGCTCAGAGATAGGAGGTACCTGCTCCTGGAAGGTCTCCATCCAGAAGCTGACATTACCCTGGAACAGAGCCTTTGCATAACAAGCCCCTACATGGACAAGCATTTTAAAGAAAGCAGTGGATGTGAATTTTTTGCTTTGTATCTTATGTTTTGTTATTGTTTTTGTATGAATGCATGTATTTAATTACTTATGTACATATAATTTTGTTTGATTTTATTTTTAATCAAAGATATAGATGCATGCAATTTAAGAGTAAAATACTCTGTGAGTTCAAGGCCAGCCTGGTCTACAGAGTGAGTTCCAGGACAGTCGGGACTATACAGAGAAACCCTGTCTTGAAAAAAAGAAAAGTAAAGGCCTAAATTAATTGGCAGAGGAAATTTCAAGGCAGCATGGCATTGTAGTATGGTTATTGCTGGCAGTTTTGAATTGACTTTACAGTGAGAACTGGGAGCAAACACAGAGCATATGGATTTCAAAATGTGCAGTTTGGCTAAGAAGATCCGGATTGTGGACGTGGTGGGGAAGACAAGATGGCCATAACTGTTACCAGGATCAGCACCCACATTTTGCACTGGACAACAGGATAGGAGCCATGAGGAGAGGACCTTGTTTGCCAAAGTTGCCAGAAACTGAAATATGCATTAGAAAGACTTTGCTCTATAGAGAGAGTCCTAGGTTCTCTATTCCAACAGGGCTACTTAAGGGAGTGTTTCCCTAGGTTCAGTAAAGCAAACTCAGGGGCCAATGCAGCTGTGGCTACTTCTGGCAAAAGACTCTGGGGCTATCTCCATGGTTCTGGATTTGCGGATTGCCTGGACTCCAGCGTTGTGGAGTCGTGGAGATAGGCAACATCAGTTTCCAGAGAAATGCCTAAGAGGCCCTGCAATGTGTAGCAGGAAACCCCTGAGTGAGCTATGCATGAAGCTTCTAAGACAAAATCTAAGTTGCAGTGGCAACCTCTGGGTGCTAGAAAAGCTAAGAATGTGAGCTAGCTGCCCCCAAAGACCAATAGGCATTCAAGGGGATTGACCCTAGAGAGACGCCTTATAAGCGGCAAGTGGTAGGCCCATAGAGGTAAGGCTGCCTACCCCACTGAAGCTTATATCCTGCAAACACTTGCTTTGAAAAACCAGGCATGAGCTGCAGGGGGCACTGTTTCCCCTGCTGGGTTCAGCCCTGCTTTGGCCCAGTTTTCCCTTGCTAGCCTCTCAGTCCTCCTTTTAGAGTCAGGATTCTTCTTATTCTATGTTGGAAGAGAACATTATAGACCACCATGGTAATAAAGCCAGTTACAAGCCAGCTCTCTGCAGTTGGTGGTGTTGCGTGCCTTTCATCCCAGCACTCATCAGGCAGAGGTGGGTGGATCTCTATGAGTTCGAGGCCAGCGTGGTCTACAAAGAGAATTCCAAGGCAGCCAGGGCTACACAGGGAAACCCTGTCTCGAAAAACAAAAGGACAAAACGGGAAGGCCAGCATTCACATGTGCGCCCACACACGCAGGCACAGAGAAAAATAAATATTTTAAAAACTAAAGCACTCAAGTGTTTTTGTTTTGTTTTGGTTCTGTTTAAGTGGTATTTCCAGCTGTTTATTCTAGAACAGTTTGTGGTTGGAGTTCTTTTTACTTTACTGTTTTTCCTTCACGTGTAATGAGCAGAAGACACCCATGTAGCAGAGAATAAAATTCTGTAGACATTCTCGGGGTAGGGGTTGCATAAAAACACACATGTTCCCAGCTTAGGGCAATATAAACCCTGTCCTCAAGATGGTGACCCTTTCCTGTGTTGAGTCAGCTCCACTGAGACCTGGAAACTGAGAGCAGAAGGGAAGGCGGTCTGAGGTCATCACTTGTCTACAATATGTATTGAGTTACCCTGTGAACACTGCCGATGCCGTTTGCATCGCCACAAAAAAAAAAAAAAAAAAAAAAAAAGAGAAATGAGGAACATGGAGGGATTGAGGGCCACAGGGAAAAGGCCAGGAAAGACTTCTGTATGCAGGTCAAGCCGTACCATAAACAGCTCTTGGGATAAGAAAGCACAAATGAACAGAGCAATCCAACAGCAGAAGAGGAGAAAGACCAAACAAAAGAAAGATAAGGACTCTATAGGAGTGGTCCTGTCTGACTTGTGGTGGAGAGGAACAGTCCCTGTAGCTTCCAACAGGACAGAACCAAAATGGACAGTAGTGGGAAGATGGGAGGCCCCTCTACCTAAAGCTCATAAGTCCCGAACATTATTCAGACGGGAAAAAGAGGGAACAACGCCTGGAATAAGACGGTTACTAAAGCTTGCCTTTTCCAAATCCACCTAGACAGGAAAGACCCGTGAACCCGGAGGGCTTGCAAGTCAAGAAGATCCAGGCCACACCCTGAATTCAAAGCCACTTCTGCCTCTTCTAAAGCCACCTTTTGGCCTCATTTCTTCTAGGTAAAATGTAGGGGTTTTATACTAAAGATACTGTCACTTTCGTTGGAGTCTTGCTGTGTAGCCCAGGCTGGCCTGGAATTTGCAAGCTCTCTGTCTCTGCCTCCAGCGTGCTGGGATTGCAAGTTTACAAGACCTTTGCGCAAAGGTATTGCTGCTGGCGTGATAGTGAGCAAGTGGGGCCTCTTTCTTGGGCCAATTCTGTTCAATGCCTGTGGGTTTTCTTGGCAGATATCCCACATGTCTGGCATTTCTTGCACCCAGGGGGTTGCCATGGAAACTTAGGCTTTCAAAGCTTCAAAAATTGCCAGCTCAGGGATTTTCTGATGCGCATTGGTTTTGTTTTGTTGTTGTTTTTTTTTTTTTGTTGTTGTTGTTGTTGGCTTGTTTGTTCATTTGTTTACACAGTGTCTCCAGCCCAGGTTGACCTCAAACTCCCTATGTAGCCAAGCATGATTTTGAACTTCTGCAAGATGCCCAGAGCAGAAAACGTGAAACACAGAGAGCAAACTGGGAGCTGGGGAAGGCGACGAACTCTCAAAGCCTGCCCTCAATGACCTACTTTCTCCAGCAAGGCCACACCTCCTAACTCTTCCTAGGGGGACATTTGTCATTTAAATCACCCCAGAGACAGGACCCTGAAGTCAGTTCCTCCTCAGTGTTCACTGCTACTCCTTGACTCAGCGGTTCTCAACCTTCCCAATGCTGCACCCCTTTAATATAATAATAAATAGTTCCTCATGTTGTGGTGACCCTGACCATAAAATTATTTTATTGCCTCTTCACAATTGCAATTTTGCTGCTGTTATGAATCACAATGCAAATATCTGATATGTGACCCCAGAGCGGGTTGTGAGCCTCAGGTTGAGAACCACTGCCCAAATCTTACTTAGGTAAACTTTCTCACCTTTGAGATTAATCATTATAGCCTTTATAAAGTCAAAACTTTAGTATTTGAAACATTTTTCCTTTCCATCACATAAAATAATACCTACTTGGATTGTTAATCCTGCGAATTGCTGCATAAAAATTAGTTCTACCATTTTAGGTCAAACTTGAAACAAGCTTTATTAAAATCTTACATACTGACCAAGGTGGACTTTGCTCAGAACCACTCCCTGGAACTATGCCAGCTGAGAGGCCCTAGACACATGCTGTTGTAGCTCTTACAGACAAAACTCAGAGCCACCATACTTTCCCATGAGGCTTTGCTGTGATTTTTTTCAAGTACTACAACTTCTAGCATCCCAGAAGTTACCTGGTCCTTGGGCAGGTGGAGCTTACAGGTGCCACAGCCAGGCGGTGGTGGCACACGCCTTTTTAATGCCAGCACTTGGGAGGCAGAGACAGGTGGATCTCTGGGCGTCCAACGCCAACCTGGTCTGCAAGAGTTAGTTCCAGATTATCTTAGAGTATGTCAGTAATATATTAAAGAAGATACAGGGTATGTCAGCAGTATATAGAAGAATATACATATAGGATATGCCAGTAATAGATTAAAGAATGACAAAGACTTCCTATGGGAGCTTGACAGAGTGAAGTTAGGTCTCAAACTTGGGACCAAAGGCTGAGGTACCTATTTAACATATCAAAATGGGCCTGCCCCTGGGCTGGAGAGTTCAGGGTAGGGTAGGAGGCCAAGCCAGCCACAGCCTGTAACAGGTAAGGGCTAAGGAATGCTGGGAGAACTTGGTGGCCAGGTCCACTTTGATTTGTTAAGTAGGCATCTCAGTTAGCCACAGGTTTGACCCTGTTTGAGAGCTAAAAGTCAGCAAAATTAGAATCTCCACTTCCTCCCTGTGTCCTCTGTCTGACTGTAACAAAGGGTTTAGCTCTGTAGCTTTTGAACTCCACAGAAAGAGAATCCTTAACCGAGATTTAACAGAAATTACAAAGGAGGAAGTTACTTAACTGACCCAGAACGTTTGCACTAACTACAAACAGATGTTATCATCATGGGGTGTTTGTTTTGTTTAAGGTTTCTTTCAAACTGTTGGCTGCTATCAGCAAATGATTTCAGCGAACACACAAACTTTGGGTCAGGGGAATGAAAGAGCGCATATCTGAAGATTAAAGCCCTACGTTTAACCCGGGCTGTAAACAGTGATGCCGGGGAAATCTAAAGAGTAGTAAGTTTGCTTACATTGTTCTCTTAAAGGCACGTTAAAGCTTACCCCTGCTGAGTAAACAGGAAGATGGCAGGTTGCCTGCAGGGTCTGGGGAAAGTTCAGTCCCTTTGAAGGCAAGAGGGATTTTCAGAAAATACATCACCCCAGTTTGGAACTACACAAGAAAAGATTTTAAAATCCTAAAGATGTAATGTGCTGCTAACATTTTTATGTGTTAAACACGATTATAATTTCAAAATGATGTTGGAAAATTGGCTTTAAAAGCTGGGTGTGGGGGGCTGGAGAGATGGCTCAGAGGTTAAGAGCATTGCCTGTTCTTCCAAACGTCCTGAGTTCAATTCCCAGCAACCACATGGTGGCTCACAACCATCTGTAATGGGGTCTGGTGCCCTCTTCTGGCGTGCAGGCACACTCACAGACAGAATATTGTATACATAATAAATAAATAAATAAATAAATAAATAAATAAATAAATAAATAAATATTAAAAAAAAAGAAAAGCTGGGTGTATCAAGGCATGAGGGCATATGCCTTTAGTCCCGGTACACGGGAGGCAGAAGCAGGTGGAGCTCTGTAAATCTGAAGTCAGTCTGGTCTACAGTGCAAGTTCCAGGACAGCCAGAGCTAGAGTCTTAAATGGGGTGTTTGTTTTGTTTAAGGTTTCTTTCAAACCTTGTCTTAAATGAATGAATGAATAAATAAGTGCAATTTTAAAATAAAAGAAAATATGGTCAATTTATTTAGCTCTATTTATTAATTTAAGCCAGTTGTTAGAAGCTAGGGTCTCTTGGTAAGCCATGCCCTGCCTCCCCTCTTCCATACTCCTCCCAACTGTGTGCAGAGCTCAGCAGTTTGGGTCTTCACCCCTCTAGGGTTTCAGTCCAGGAAGTCAGGAGCTCTGTTAGCTTTTAGCAGACCTTTCCATAATTGATGACCACAGGGCTCAAAGTTTCAGCTACTGTCCAAAGGATTTTAACCTGAACACAGAAGCTTCCTGGGACATGAGTAGCAAGGAGCCCGGAAGGACAGAGCATTGGGGCATCCGTCCTAAGAAGGTCGAGAGATTATTCATGAACAGCACAAAGTGGTTCCCCACCCTCTGTAGAGGCAGAAGCAGAAGAAAATCTGTACCCCCTCCACCACCACCCTTACCCCCCAATATCACCCTACCCCACCACCACAAACAGCTGGAAGGAATGGGACAGGCTGTGGCACTGACCTCCCTCCAGGCACACTGAACTGGAGAGACAATGTGGGTATACAACATTGTAAGTGCACTGGAAAATGGTTAAAATGATTAATGCTAAGTTCTGTTACAGATACCAAGGCTCTAGCGCATCAGAGAGTCTGCAAAGCTGATTGATTGGAACTTCCTGATTGTGGAGCGTCAGAATGCTGCAGGTCCACAGCCAAATTATGCTAGGCTATCTTTAACCCTGAATACCATGCATCGCCCACCTCTGTGTTTGACATAATATCCTGTGACCATCATGTGAAATATTTTGGGATGCATTTGCTTATCAAATCACTTGATTTATTTTATTTTTAAATTTTATTTATTTATTATATATACAGTGTTATGCCTAGATATATGCCTGCAGGTCAGAAGAGGGCACCAGATGTCATTACAGATAGTGGGTGCTGGGAATTGAACTCAGGAAGAGCAGTCAGTGCTCTTAATAGCTGAGCCATCTCTCCAGCCCCAAACCACTTGATTTATATATGACTTTCTTCTTATCTGTAACTATAAAGCCATCATGAAACTGTTTCCACCTTGGAGTATGCTATTTAGGACAACATATATCTGTGTTCCCAGGCCGTGGGCACTCATGTTTCCCTCAAGAATAAACTGTCTGTTTATTCTCTTTGAAATGAGAAAAATATTTGGCATCAACAATGCATTTTGCAGCAGTTAAAACAAAGGTAGAATCCGGACATGGTGGCATGCCTGTAATCCAGCACTTGAGAAGCAGAGGCAAGAGGATTGCTGAGTTCTAGTCCAGTATGGATTTCATAGTGAGTCCAAGACAGTTCAGGCTACAGAATGAGGTTTCAATATACAACAGGGGATGAGGAAGTAGGGTGGAAACTCAGTTACTTATAAAGTCCAAGATCCATTACCCACTACCTTTGTTCACTCCGCAAACAGTCAGTCTACCAGGGGGTTGTCTCTGATTCCTCTGGAAAATATTCTAATCCATCCCCTCCATCATGCGCTGGTCCCAGCCTTGCTTACGGCAGCAATATCCTCCTAATACATTCCACCTTCAATCTTCTTTCCCACTGTTCCTCAAAAACAAAGGAGGGTCTTTACTTACTTGTCTGTTTATTTGAAATATGGTCTCATGAAGCCTGAGCTGGCCTTGAATTCTTACGTAGCTGAGAATGGTCATGAACTTCTGGTCCTCCTCCCTCAGCTTTTAGAGTGCTGAAATTAAAGGCATGTGCTACCAGGCCCAGTTAGTGCAATACGGGTGATCAAACCCAGGGCTCTGTGCGTGGTGGGTAAATGCTCTACCAACTGAGCTATGTCTCTAGCCCCACGCTGAGCTTTTAAACACATGGCTGAGACCCTCCCTGGCTCTTGGAATAAACATGGCGCCTCCTCCCACCACTCCTGCAGGAGGCTTGTCAGGCGCTTCTTGCTTGCTCCCCCTGTTCCAGCCATTGCAGCCACCTTCTGTCCCTTGAATGGATAAATTCACCCCCGCATCAGGGGGCCTTCTAGCTGTCTCCTGGCCTGTACAGCTGCCTCCTTCCTTGCAGTCAGACTCGATCTAAATGCCACCTCTGTAGAAAGACCTCTTCTTTCTAAGTCCAAACTTGCCACTCAGCCTTGCCATCGCAACTTTGCTATGTTTTCTTTCTAGCTCTCATCACTCCTTGATATGTTCTTGTCTGTTCTGTCTGTTTGCTCTCCTTATCACAGAAGCACTGGACACAGCACAGCGTGTTCTCTACTCCTAGAGTAGGCCATGGCACAAGCAGAGGCATGACAAGTTTTACTTGAGTGGGTGGGAAAGAACCAAAGTCCACATCTTAGCCAACCATGGTGGCTCATGTCTGAAAAACCAGCACTCCGGAGACAGAGGCAGATGGATATCTTTGAGTTAAGGCCAGTAGGCTACACAGAAAGACTCTTTCTTAAAAATGAACCCCAACATTTGAAAGCTGAGTCAAGAGGATTGCCATGAATTTGAGGGCTTTGCGGAAAGTGATTGACACAGGTGTTAATGATAGACCGGGAACTTGGCTACCATGGTTGACTCAGGGCTGGCTTTATTTCGAACCAGTTCACAGTTAATTAGCAGTTTTTCAACCTCCACATTTAGGTCCTGTCACCTGAGTTCTCCCCGCCACCCCAGCCCAGCCACTGTGGGGTAGGTTTTGAAGCCTTGCAATCTGACCTGTACTTACACAGTTACAAAAAAAACCACTGCTGACAGAGGGCCACATCATGGCAGATTCACCGGGTTTGTTCCAGGTTCTTCCTCAGCTGCATCCGCTGGTGAACATCCAAGTTGGGGATGCTCACTGGAGCCCTCCCAGGTGATAGAGGAGGGGATAGTGAAATAGATGTAAAAAGCAAAAATAAAGCTGCAGCTAAACACGCAGGTGTGCAGGCCTGTATTTCTGGCCTTCCAGGGGTGAGGCATGAGAATCAGAAGTTCAGAATGGGGCTGGAGAGACCACTCAGTGGTTAAGAGTACTTGTTCTTGCAGGGTCCTGAGTTTGATTCCCAGCACACACATGGTGGCAACCATAACTCCAGATTCAGGGAATGTGACTCATGCGTGTGGTGCACTTACGTGTACGTGGGCAAAACATTCACACACATAAAATAAAAATAAATTAAGAAAAGAAGAAATTCAAGATCTCGGGCTAGAGAAAGTGCTTTCAGAGCAATCTTGAGGACCTGAGTTTCTTTCTCCAGAAACCATGTTAAGCCAGGCAAAGTAGCAAGTATTCCTGATGCCTTATGGTTGGATGGGAGGTAGACACAGGGCAATCCCTGGAAGCTCACGAGCCAGCAAGCCTGATGTACACAGAAAAGCAGCAATCAAAAAAAAAAAAAAATTCTGTCTCTAAGAGAATGGAAACCAAAGACCCATACCACAGGTTGTACTCTGTCCTCAACATGTATGTCATGGCACACCTACACCCACACATATCACATGTACATACATCCACATGTACCTATACTCTATTACACACATTGCATAGCACACCCACACATGTACACATCACATGTACACACACTCACATATACCCAACTTTACTTACATATATTATGCAACACACACATATGAAGGGGGGAAAATGTTCCACAAGAAATCAGCAGAAAAAAAAATAAAACGTCCAAGAACTTCGAAGCTCTTTGGTCAACAGAAAGTGGCTGAACAATAAAGCTTGGGTATGCTTAAGCAAAGAAGGAACCCCTCTGTGTCTACTTAGAAAATGTCAGCCTTGTTAGGGACAGTGGACACGTGTTTTCCAAAGTCTGAGCTCTGGAGATTTGTTTGTTTGTTTTTGTTTTTCAAGACAGAGTTTTTCTATGAAGCCAAGCTACACAGAGACCTCACTCTGTGGACGAGGCTGGCCTCAAACTCACAAACATCTGCCTGCCTCTGCCTTCCAAGCACTGGAATTAAAGGCGTGCACCACCACCACACTGACTTTCTCCTTCCCATCCAGCCCTCTTGGCTGGTTCTCAAGAGCAGAGACTTTGGAAATGTTCTGTGGGCACATGGGATCCCAGAGACAACAGGATACATCCTACACCCACCTGTGCCTGGTTTGGTTTGTTTTGTTTGAGACAGCGTTTCTCTGTGTAGCTTTGGAGCCTGTCCTGGAACACATGTTGCAGACCAGGCTGGCCTCAAACTCACAGAGATTCACCTGCCTCTGCCTCCTGAGTACTGGGATTAAAGGCATGTGTCACCACCACCCAGCCCACCTGTGCCTATTTGAGAGATGAGTGGTAGGGGCTTTTCTGAACTCCTCCTCTGTGGTGAGATATATA
>NW_026067909.1:18731274-18781423 GCF_014885135.2 Alexandromys fortis
TTATAATCATCAGCAACCTCAGCTCCAAGGGATCCACCTTCCTCTGCTGGCCTATTCAGGCACCTGCACGCATGTACACATTCCCTGCTCTCCATGCCCACACAGACACATAATTTAAAAATAAAATAAATCTTTAAATAGGAAAGCAAGAGAAAGAGAGAGAGAAGAGAACGAAAGAAGAGAGAACATGTACTACTACTCTTCCAGAGAACATAAGTTTGGTTTCCAGATGCCACGTTGGGTATCTCACAACTTCATGTAACTCGCGATATCCTATACTCTCTTCTGGACTCTGTGAGTACCTGCCCAGACACAGATACAAACAGAGACACATGGATACACATAATTAAAAATAAACATATTTCTAAATGTGTAGCTTTACTAATGATCAGTTGTTTTCCAGTTTGTTTGCTTGTTTATTTTGCTTGTGTTTTAAGCCTAAACAGAAGCTGAGCATGGCGGCCCACACCTGCAGTTCTCTTGACCTGTGCAGCACCACGCAGGATGGTGGAGAGAGAAACATGAAACCTAAGTATGGAATACCAGTGCACTAGAAGCCTCTGGCATCGTTACTTTCGGACCATAGTCTTAGTTTCTTTCTCTTGCTTGCCTCAGAGGTTTGGTTTTCCCCTCTTCACCAAATTCAGACCAGCTCTTTATCCTCGCACACAGGAGATACAGAGAATAGGCCAGTCTTTCTGGGGTTGAGGACTATGTCCTGGCACAGACCCCAGGATGGAAGGCAGGGGGCCCAGGACCAGCTGGGCTATGGGGACAGTGAGATGACACATGGTCATGGGATCCACTGCTGTGAGGGCCAAGTAAGTCCTTTGCTGCCCTGTGGATGCTGAACATTTCCTCAACTAGAGGGACTTGTGGGTGTCACAGAGGCCAGGGCAGAAGAGAAGGATTTCTGTAGCAAGTTCACAATGAGGAAATGCCACATGCTTCCTCGTGATGGACCAGAACGTTCTTGAGGTCCTTGTCATCCATGAGGGTGGTGCTGGGCACTGTGCCAGAGAGCTTACACAAAGCTGTTGATCCCTTATGGCTGAAACTGACAACACCCCTGCTGAGAAGGCTGGGCAGCCCCGGTGCTGTCCTCAGATGAGGAAGCTGAGGTCAGAGGTGAAGTCACTGACTGCCTGGCTTAAGGTGGCATAGGTGGCAGAAGAGGCCCTGCCTGGAACCTGGGTCCTCACTGTGGGGAAATGTTCTAGTGGGGCATGTTGATGCAGCCGCGGTGGCAACATCCTGAAACCCATGGCCTTGTGCAAAGGTGTGGAGGAAGAGTCCCCAGATTCTAGTTGTCAGAGATTTCTGAAATCTGAAATGTCACCATCTCTTGGTGTCCATGGTGTTTGAAGGGAATGGGACGGTTGCAGAATCCCTCACAGATCCCTTTTCTTTCCCCACCTCCTTTCCTTCCTTCCTTAAACTGGGAAAATCCTTAGCTACTGTTACAGTTAGGAGATAGCTTGAGTGAATCCTCCAAAGGCTTATATTTTACAAGCTTGGCTTCCAGGGTAATGGTATTGGAGCTGGGGATTGCTAGAAAGTCTGCCTACATGTTCGCAGCCAGGGCCTCAGATCCCAGCACAGCATAAAATCAGACAGGGCGGTGCAGACCTATAATCCCAACATTAGGATCTACAGGTAGAAGGATCAGAAATGCTAGGCCTTCTTTGGTTACAGAGTAAGTTTGAGGCCATTTGGGCTACATAAAACCCTATCTTAAAAATCAAAGGTCCAATAAGATGGGGTGTGTGGAGTGCTGGGCAGATGAAGCCCCGAGTGAATGAACGTGTATTGTTGACACAGACATGACCATGTCAAGGACCACAATGCCTCAGACGCATGAAAATGGCAGGTGAGGCTCGGAGACATGACAAAGCCTTCTGATCTGAGTGTGAGTGTCCAAATCGACCAGTGTGTGCAAAACAAACAATAGACTAGTGTGTACAAAAACTAGCAAGTACAGCTTCTTTCTCCTAGATGACAGCAGTCTGAGCCTAGTCCCCTAACCAGACTTCCTACTAACCACTCCTTGTGCCATACATTATAAAAGCTGAGTTTCCAGGTAGCAGAGTGGGTACCCTCCATCAGAGCCAGCACAGACCACCCGATCCCAGCTTTTCCGTATTTATAGCTGTCATTTCTTCATTCCCAAGCTACCCCAATCAGGTTTCTTAGAGCCAAGCTGTTTGGGATGAAGTGACTGCCCTTGGAAGGAGTTGATTCCCGTCTCATAGAACTAGACTGATTCTTGTGAGGATAGGTTATTGCAAAGGATGATGCCTGGCCTTTCCCCAGCCTCTTCCTTTCTTGCTCTGACTGCCCTTCTGCATATGTTCCCACTGCTGTGATTCTATCCACTGCGAGGCCCTCATGCCAATGCCATGATCTTGCTCTAACCCCCAGAAATATAAGCTAATTAACCGCCCCTTTTAAAGATAATAAGGTTCCCAGCCCCAGGTATTTTGTTGCAACAACACAAAATGGACTGATTGGACTACATTAAGAAAAACATTGGGCATAATGGGAACCCCTTGACAGGGATACGGGTACTGTCTTCAACACTAAATGGGAGACTCTCTGGTGTGGCCAAGACACATGTGGTTATGGAGTCCACAAGAGTAGGGATTAATTCCTTTTCCAAGACTTTTAAAAGAGATGTCATTAATATCCTAGGGTCATTGTAAGGATTCAATGACTAAAGCTAGCTTTTCATATTGTTCCTAATATATAATAACTATTCCATGTTGCAGTAGAAGTGTGTGTGTGTGTGTGTGTGTAAGACAGAGAGAGAGAGAGAGAACCCTAGGCTAGCCTTGAACTCACAATCTTCTGGCCTCAGTCTCCCAAATGCTGGAATTAGAGGGTCTAGCACTATACATGGCTTTCATTATCATTGTTTATAACATTTCTGTTCGTTCTTACTCATTCTTATAGCTATTACTTTTTAGATCAGCTTGCTTCTGTAAACTTCAGGTTTGCAACACAAAGAATCATTTTTGTTTCAATTAAAAATATAAGCTGAGCATGGTAGCACATGACTTTAATCCCAGCATTCTGGAGGTATTCCCCGCCCCCGTCCCCCTCAGGGTTTATCATTTAAACAGAAAGAAATACAAGAATATTCTGGAGAGAAGTCTGAGTGACATAACTACTGGGGAGGCTAGTTTCCATGTGAGTGCTGCTGCCTGGCCCCAACTATGGGGTCCTTTTTGCTGGGGACAAGAATGGAGCGTAATCTTGCAGTCATCCATATTCTCTTTATACTGTGTATTTCCAGAAACATGTTCTGGGCACATGTCCATAGGGAAAAGAGGTTCCTGCAATGTGTGGTAGTTTGAATAAGAATGACACCCACAGGCTCATATATTTGACTATTTGGCCCCTGGTTGCTGGAGCTGTTTGGAAAGGGTTAGGAGGTCTGGCCATGGTGGAGGAGGTGGTCACTGGGGGCAGGCTTTGAGATTCCAAAAGACCTCGACACTTGCCTGCTTGACAGCTGCCATTTTCCCCACCATGGTGGTCATGGACTCACTCTCTGATATGGCAAGTCCCTATTAAATGCTTTCTTGGCCATGGTACTTTGTCATGACTGTAGAAAAATAACTAAGACACTCAATAAGCCAAGGACTTTGGAGGCAGGCCACATGGACCTAAGGAGGCACTGAGAATGGGATCCTGCATAATTTGCATAGGAAACTGCCCGTGTGGCTGAGTGCGAGGGTGACTGTAACTGGTCTCCTTCGTAAGGGTGTTCTGGCTTCTCTATTTGTAATAAAGAATGCCATACTCTTGCTTGCTGACCTTGGTCATCCCAAAGCAATTACTGTTATTGCAGCAGCCCCAGCAATAATGAGCAACACCCAGGATGAACTTCAGTCTGTTTATGAGTCCTTGGCATATAAACAACGTGTATCAATCATAACATTTTCATCACCCAAGAAGCCTTTGGCACTCTGGCTGGCCCTGCACTATTGCATACTTTCCTTTGTTCTCTAGCCAAAAACGAAACACACAGGTTGGTCCTTGTCTATCAACTTCCTGCCATCCTTCTACAGACATCTGCCAGTTTCCAGAGCAGTGTTCATCACACGGCACTCTCGTTTGTCAGTGAGAATGCAAAGTACAAGTTGCCATAGGTGCAATCTCTGTGCGGCTTTAAGACCGCTCCTGGGCCCCTCAGAGACAGAGGAACGTCTTAGACAATGTTTTTGTTTGTCTGGATGATTTGTGATGCTGGGAATGGAAGCTGTGGCCTCTTAAATTCTAGGTAACTACTGAGTTGCTAAACCACGCCCAAACCCCTCCCCAGCTGCTGTGCAACTTGTTTCAATCCAGAGATGGTCCATCTGACTTTTCCTGTGTGGGATATCTTCTGTCTAAAACACTGAAAAGGAAACCTTAAGCAGTAGAATTTCCACAGCAAAATCCAGAATGTTCTAACTGGACTTACTGGCAATGTTTGGGCCAATCTGACTCCAAGAGTGAACCCATTCTAAGAAGCTTGTGGTAAGATTTTCAGAATTCTTTATCCTTTTAACAAATTGTTTTTGTTTTCATACAAGGTCTCATAGCCCAGAATTACAAGAATGTGCCACCATGCTCAGAGAGTCTGTAACTGAGCTACATGTAGGTCCTGTTTTGGGATATATATATATATTAAACATATACAGAACAGATATACAGGGGAGAGGACATCTCTTCCATGCATTCATTCAATGATTACATCACTTAGACTTCTTTCTAGAACATTCTCTTCTTTTTGAACCAATGTCTCAAAAAAAGAGATAAATATCAGAGACCGGAGAGATATCTTGATCAATAAAGTGTTTGCTGGGGGACCGGAGTTCAATCCTTAGCACTTACACAAAAGCCAGGCCAGGTGTAGCAGCATGTTAGAATCCCGCACAGGAGAGGCAGAGAAAGACCCTGGGCTTTCTGTCCAGCTAGTCTAGAAGAAAGGGTGAGTTCCAGGTTCAACAAGAGACTGTCTTTAAAGGAAAGAAAGTAAATGAAAAGAAGAAACAAAGAAAGGAAGGAAGGAAGGAAGGAAGGAAGGAAGGAAGGAAGGAAGGAAGGAGGGAGGGAGGAAGAAAGAGAAAGAAAAAGAAAGAAAGAAAGAAAGAAAGAAAGAGTAAGTTGGAGAGTAAGAAAAACATATGACATTGTACTCTAACCACCACACACATGTGTACACACAAGAAGAGTGTACGCGTACACACACACACACACACACACATGCACACACACACACACACCAAAGGTGGGATGGCTCACATCTGAGGTAACAGATTTACCAGTTACCCTGACCTGATCATTGCACATTAGACATACAAAACTTCTTTGTGTGAAAATATTCACAGGCCTTTCTATTACACATTCTGAAATAGCCAATCAGTTGTCATCTTTGTGATGTCTCATTCTGTGCTGCCCAAGGAGGGATCTGTGTAGTATTGTGCTGGATTCCCAACATAGCATAAAAGGGAACTTTCATAATGTCTGGAGCCCTTGATGTCATGCAGATCAAAGAGAGGGGAGGATGTCCTTAAATCCCTTGCAGCAGGAACCCACTTAGGTGGCACGTACAGTTGAACAGGATTTATATAAGGAAAGGGGATGGTGTCTACATCGTGAGTCTAATGAGAACTTGAAATTCTGATCTAGAGCTTAGAAAGACCTAGAATATAGACCAAGCCTTGGCTGTTTTGCATCTGAGTAACAAAGAGATCCCCATAAAAAACTGAGTTGTCTGGCAAAAGTGTGGCCAAGTAAAATGAGAGTCAGGAAGTTAGCACAGTACAGGAGATGCGGACTGGGTCCAGGAAGAGCAGGAGGTGCAGGCTAAGGAAGGAGAGAAGTCAGGTGCTGGGCTGGGGAGACAGTTTAGTCAGTAAAAGTGCTACTATACAGGCTGGCATGAGGATCAGTTTGAATACCAGAACCCATATTTAAAAAAAAAAAAAAAGAAAGAAAAGGCGGGCATGCTGACATGTAGGAGAGCTAGGCGAATCCCTGGGACTTGCTAGTCTTAAATAAGCGAGTTTCAGGTCAGTGAGAGAGCCTGTCTCAAAAAACCAAAAGGTGCATGGCATGTGAGGAATGACATTCAAGGTTGATCTCTGGCCTCCACTCAAATGTGAAGACAGGTACACACACACCAAAAAAAAAAAAAAAAGAAAAAGAAAGAAGGGAGGGAGGGAGGGTTTCACTGTGCTCAGAAACCATGAGCCTGAAGCGTGTTTTCTTCTTGCATATACAATGCCTTCCTTGTACGATGGAAACGTGGTTTGTGTTGCATAAACCAGTGCCCATGATGGTTGTTTTCTGCCAGTCATGATGGCTGAGTTTTCTACTGTTTCCTGCGTAACTGTCGGAGCGGTGTGGTCCAAACAAGCCCTGTCATGTCCTGTGGGTGTCTGCTGATAGCAGTGCGCCTGCTGACCTCAGTTCCCCTGATGTAAGACCGGAGGCCTCACGTGGGTCTCTTCCAGTGGTGATGTCTGCAGTCCTGTTTGGAAATCCATGCGCCCGGAGATGCTGACTCACTTCCCTAGCCTCCAGAGTTCTGCCTCTCCTTCACCAGAGCCTGGAAGCTGGCTCTGCGGGGTGCCCATCTGGCAGAAGCAGTCCTACCAACAGCCTGGGCCTTGAGCTCACTCTGTCCCGTCCCCCCTCCCCCGTCCCGCGCGCCCCCCCCCCCCCCCCCCACCCCCCCTGCCAGCCAGGGACGCCGCAGTGGAAGAGACAGGTTTCCTGCCTTTGTGCTCTTTACAAAAGACAGAAGAGCAAATGTGAGGACTCTGACTCTAGCTCAGACCTCGCAGAAGACAACCAAAGCCTATGAATCTTTTTTGAGACAGGAGCTCATCCATTGCTCAGGCCTAGACTTCCCTAGGTAGATCAGACTGGACTCCAACTAGCAGCAATCCTCTTACCTCAGCTTTCTGAGCGCGGGGCTTATAGGGTATGAGCCTCCATGCCTAACTTGTGTCTATTAATTTAAAGGCGGGGAGAAATTAGGAAATTGGATATTTCTCCCAATCACATACAGCAGTTGGATGAGTTGTCTATTTTTCTAAATGAGTCTCACCAAGTGTGTTTTTTTCTTAATATTTTATTATGCATACAATATTCTGTCTGTGTGTATGTCTGCAGGCCAGAAGAGGGCACCAGACCTCATTACAGATGGTTGTGAGCCACCATGTGGTTGCCGGGAATTGAACTCAGGACTTTTGGAAGAGCAGGCAATGCTCTTAACCACTGAGCCATCTCTCCAGCTCCCCAAAGTGTGTTTTGTAATTCCACATCTAGTAACTGCTACATGTGTGCCCACTGAGCCATCTCTCCAGCCCGACTGGTACTTTCTAAGATCCTGAGAAGCTATCCCCTCTCCACTGTCTGTGCTGAAGGAATCACTTATGTTTACCACATGGATGGCTCAACCCATAATCCTCCAGTGTCTGCCACCCTAGTACCAGGACCGGGTAGTGCCGTGACCATGCATAGCTGTGTTTGCTGTCTTCAGACAGTTATTTTTAGACCAATGAGTCACCCTAAAGGGAGTACAGGACTCACTGCTTGCCATTTTCTGTACGAAACCTTTGGTTTCAATCCTTCTTAAACGGCCATTTCCTTTCAGGCCGTTCCCTTCCCCCACCAACAGCCACACTATTGTGTTTACTGCATCTTTAACTATATTCTTGGTGTTTCCGGTTACTATTTTCCATGCCTGTGCTCTAATTGACTTATTTTTTAGTCCCTTTATTTATTCGGGGACAGACACGTGTCATGACACATGGTGGAGGCCCGAGGACAGCTCACCAGAGTCAGTTCTCGCCTTTCACTATACAGCTCCCAGGCACAGAACTCAGTCTTGGTGGCAACTAAGCCATCAGGCTTTCTGATCTACTGGTATATAAACAAGGGTTTCAACTGATTATTTTTCTTTCCCTACCCCCTACATTTGCTGCCACGGGTTTGCTGAGCTCTCCTTCTCACGGCTGTGTGCTATGCAATTACAGGTGCCACATTTCCCATCCCCTCTCCCAGAGAAGGAGCCCTACTCTCCCCTACACACACACACACTCACACACACACACACACTCACACACACACACACACACACACACACACACACACACACACACGCCACTCATCACATGACTGACTTGTCACCAGATGTTCAGACTCAGGAAGCTGGGGAGATGGCTCTTTTCGTAGAGTGCTTGGGCACAAGTATGAGGACCTGAGTTTGAGCCCCAGAACCAACAGACAGGCCAGGAGTAGCAGCACTGGGGAGACTGAGGCAGGAGAATCCCTGGGGCATGGCTAGCCAGACAGTCCAGACAAATTGGGGATATCCAGGTTCAGTGAGAGACCTTGTCCCAGAAAATAGAGAATGATTGAAGAAGACACCAATGCTTGCCTACACACACACACACACACACACACACACACACACACGTGTATACAGGCTTTTCCCACAGCAACCAATTCTCCAACACCAGCTGGGTGTCCTAGAATCCAGTTTTGACACTAATACCTGGAGTTAGAGTCAGATCCCGCAGCTTACTCTGTGTTACCATATTTTAAGCACTTGATCCCCGGCTTTGTGGAACTCTTGAAGGCTCCGGAGCCACTAGAAGGCCTGATTGGCAGAAGGGAGTCACTAAGGGCGACTTAGTGGGGGTTTTACCACTTTCTGCTTTCTGTGTGTGCCCACGATGTGAGGAGCCCCAGCCATGCACTCCTGCTGCCTAGGACGGAGCCCCTCCCACCACCACGCTCCCCCCCCCCCCCCCCCCCCCCCCCCCCCCCCCCCCCCCCCCCCCCCCCCCCGCCATGATGGATTGATGTTCCTCCGGAAACCTTGAGCCAAAACAACCCTTTCTTCTCTGAAGATGCTTCTGCCCAGCATTTTGTCACAAGAAACGTAACTAACTCAGTCCAAGACTGCCTGCACTTCCCAAGTCCAGGTCTCCCATGCTTTCCAGCAACTGCTGTAAATCAAGGATCCCTACAATCTCCTACTCAGAACTTAAGAAATGTTGCCGCTATGCCCCCATCCCTTCCAACCGCTCACTTCACAGCTCGTGTGTGTAGCTGACGACAAAGCAGCTTTTCTGTCCTTAACTAAGGCTCTTCTCTTATTTTCTGTCCTTACATTCTGCGTTCATGAATGTGAACAAGTCATAACTACCTGTGCTGGACACCGGTCTAAGCACAGAGCCACCTATCTACTAGTTTAATATTCACCAAGTTATCAGCAGGAATTCTTCCTACACCCAATTTGCAGGCCATAAAACTGAGGCTTGAGATTCTCATCATTAGTAAGCAATAAGATAAAAAGCCAGCCCGCATGCGCACAGAGCCTGGCACGCTCCCCACTGTTTCTTTCCATCACTTATTAGCATACATCTTTCTCTCTCTAAAATACCCACAGCTGAGCCAGACCCTGGTCGCTCCCACTGCAGCAAACCCTGTGTCTTGCTAATGCTTGTTTCCTGAGACAGGTCTTACTTGGTAGCCTATGTTAGCCTGAAACTCACTGTGTACCTCAAGATAGCCTCCAACTTAAAGCAATCCTCCTGCCTCGGTTCCTAAGTGCTGGGATTACCACTGTGAGCCTTCATGCCTGACTGTGAACTATGCCATTTGAGACTCCAACATCGCATTCTGTTTTCTGTGCAAAGTCTCTGGGCACAGACAGACACAGGGTGTTTGTCAATGTGCTTGGCACATGTTCTTAGCCCCTTTGTGTCAGCAAGTCCCAAGGACTACAGAAGTGCTGCTTTCCGAGCCGGGATGGTTCTGAAGCCCGTGTTCTTCATCTGGGGCCCACTGCTCCCTGGTCCTCTTCTTTCTGCTTTGTGTTCTTGTCTGGACCTATCGCGGTTACTGACCACTGTTCCAGTCTAATCACTGTTGCTGTGATAACTTAGGAGAGGAAAGGGTTTATTTCAACTTACACTACCAGATCACAGTTCATCACAGAAGAAAATTAGGGCAGGAGCTTGAAACAGAAAACATGAAGGAATTCTTCTTGCTGTTCACAGGTTCATACTTAGATAACTTTCTTATACAGCTCAGGACTAACTGCCCAGGGAATGGTGCCACCCACAGTGGACCCTCCTGTACAGATAACAAATGACAATCCCATACAATATGCCCACAGGGCAATGTGTTCTGGGCAGTCCCTCAACTGAGACTCCTTCTCAGGACCCTCTAGGCTGTATCAAGTTGGCAGTTTAAGCTCACTAGGATGGCCATTATTTCATGTTGTCCCGTTCTTGCCTTGGTCTCCAGCTCTTCTCTCTCCTGGCTACCGTACACTTTCTTGTGTTTAAATGGCCTCACATCTACTGGCCCTTTCTTCTGCCTCAATTTTAATCCTAAACCCACGAGGGAGCTGAGTCTGAGCAATGACAATTCTTCCTGCCAGTTCCCCCTCCCCCAGGAAGCCCCTGCTCACTGCTCCTGAACCTCTTGCCCTCTCGGCCCAGCTGCGTTGAGGACAACCATCCCTCAGTTTACCTTCCTCCTACTGACTGTTCAGGAAGGAGTGTGGTCTCCTCTGGAGGTGACAGTGGCTCCCACTTAGCCTTTAACAGGACTTGCATGCAAGCAGCAAAATGCCTGCTGCTCGCTCCATTCTGATCGATTTCTCTTCTCCAGGGGAAGTGGCTGTGTGAATGCAGTGGGATCCCTTTCATTTTCTGAGAACAATAACCTTGACTCAGCGAGTCCCAAGGAAGCCTGATCACTTCAGCTCATCCTGTGTGACCTCTGGTCAATCACTCCCCCTTGCCACCACGTCTTGGAGAACTTTTAGTTACAAGGCCACCCAACACTGAGAAATGCTTTCACCTTTCTTTGTTCAGGGAGCCTGCCATTGAACATTCTGGAATAACGGAGATGTAACTTGAGGTCCCGCCTTCTGCTGCTGAATCAGACTCAACAGTAAAGTCTGAACACATACTACAAGGACACAGACGTGACAGCAAAGGCACAGTAGGGTCTGACGTGAATTTGAGACGTAGGTCGTTGCCAACACAAACAACAGCCACTGCCTGCAGTCACGCCCCTGTCTCTGCTCAGGACTGGGGACCTGTTGTCTGCAGCAGCTTCCTCACTTTAGAGCAGAGAAAAATTTGGAGGTGGCAACAAGGCCAGAGGGGTGAAGGCACTTGCTTCCCAAGCCTGGCAGCCTGAGTTTGATACCCCACACCACAAGTCTGAGCAGCTGGACCCCCAACCAGGACCGACTATCTTGGATCTTTGCCCCAGGATTCCTGGAGTCACGGGTGTCTGAGTCATCCTATGGTGTCCATACTGTGCAGCTGCGTTTTCCTCTACAGCCACTCCACCATCTCTACTCAGAGCTATAGAAAGCCGAGCACAGAGTCACAATGTGAGGCTGGGGATGGGGTGAAGGGAACGGGCTCTGGAAAGCCAGTTCTGCAGTCACAGCTTAGCAGATGCCCTTTTGGGGGCATCAAACATAAGACCATTGGAAAACACAGCTATTTATGTTACGATTTATAACAGCAGCAAAATTACCATTATGAAGCAGCAATGAAAATAATTTTATGGTGGGGGGGTCAGTTGGTACAGTTGATTCAGAACTTTATAATTTATACAGAACTGTATAAAGTTGCAGCATTAGGAAGGTTGAGAACCATTGTCTTAGTAGGATATTCTCCTTGGCCTCTTGTTAGTAAAGTATATTACCGTAGGCTTCCAAATTGCTGACCATACTGTTGGGGTCTAGCCTCAGTGAGTTCGCACATTCCAGGGTAGGGGCATGTGGATTAGAAATATTAGGCAGACAGAACAGAGATACGAAGGAAATAGACAGAGATGGAATAGAGTCAGGAGGGTAATCCTGTGAATACTGAATTCGTCCACATTTACTTTTCAAATGCTATATATCCCAATCCAAGGGGGGGGGGCAAAAGACTGCTTTGTGATGCAAAGAACAAACAGGGCAATTATCTCTTCAATACCTGAAGCATCAAGCAATTATATCCTGAGTTAGGTATTCTGTTGTTTAAGCAGGACATGCAGCAACCACACCTTAGGTCAAGCATCCTGTAAGCAGCCCCTCCCTGGGTCAAACCTTCTGTTGTATCCTTGAAGGAGCAGGCCTAAACTCTCTCACCTTTGGTAAAGGATCCACCCTATGGGCCATCTTTTTAAAAAGATGTATATATTCATTATAATTAATAATTATTTATTATCTATAAATAATAAATAAATCTGTGGGCCATCTTAATGCCCAAAACACCAAGTAACCACATCCTAGATCAAGATATCTTGTTAGTAGCCACACCTTAAGTCAAACCTCTTGTCAATAACCTTGAAGGAGCAAGAATAGGCCTGAACTCTTTGACCTTTGGTCAAGGTAGAACAGACCCACTTTTGTGGGCACCCATACCATATTCATATTCATTCCTGATTGCTGCTATAACATCTTACCACAGATGTCTTTAAAAGAATTGCTGTTTTATTTTTATTTTATGTGCATGAGTGTTTTGCTTTGCATGTATGCATGTATATATATGCACCACATATGATGGTTGTGAGCCACCATATTGATTCTGGGAACTGAACCCTGCTCCTCTGAAACAGCAAGTGCTTTTAAGTATGGAATCATTTCTCCAGTCTCAGAAAGCGTTTTAACACAATAACAGTGAGGACTAGAAAGATGACTCTGGTTAAGAGCACTGACTGCTCTTCCAGAGGATCCAGGTTCAATCCCCAGAACCCACATGGTAGTCACAGCTGTCTGTAACTCCAGGAGATCCAATTTCCTTTTCTGGCCTCTGTGGGTACCATGCATGTGATAGACAGATAGATACACATGCAAACAACCATGTATTGGTCTGCTCTGTCCCTTTAAGAGACAAGCCACACCCACTCCCTTCCTGTCCACCACCAAGACAAGCTGATCTTCAGCTTCCAGCCTAAGTACCTTCTCTCTTCCATCTCCCTCTCAAAGAGGCAGCTTCTGCCTCTCCCTTCTCCCTACTTCTCCTCTTCCCCCTCTCTGTCTCTGTCTCTGTCTCTGTCTCTGCCTCTCTCTGCTCTTCCCCATTCCCTCATTCCTCTCCATAACCCACTAAATAAATATCCATCCTCACTCTGCATGGCATGCCTATCATGTCTCTGTCTCTCGCCCACCACGTGGCTCCCTGCCCAGGACCAGCCACCTTTGGAGACCTGCGGCATGGTCTTGTGGTGTGCCCATATGTCTGTCTCTCCTCGTAGGACTGGCTGCCCCATCGAGGTCTCTCATCCACCACACCTGTCTCCCTGCCTGGGACTCATGGCCCATTGTAGCCACTCTGGGAAACTGTGCCATCCCTGCCTGGGACTGGCTGCTCCCGGGACCCACTGCCCGCTGCTTGCTGCCACTTGGGGACCTGCAGCATTTTACTTTTACCATTACAAACCATATACATAAAATAAAAATATTTTTTTAAAAACAGCACCAATGTGTAATCTCTTGGTTCTAGAGGTCTAAAATAAACTCTCCAAGGGCTAGGAACAATTATCAGTAGGACCATATCCTCTGGGAGACGTAAACAAACTCTGCTCCTTGCCTTCATGCCTCCTAGAGGCAACCCATATTCACAGCGAGACACTTCCAACTTCTGCTTCCATCTGCACATCTTCTCTTGTCACAGATGCTCTTGCCACTTTCTTTTAAAGACCTATGTGATTCACTTGGACAATGCACAGGAACCTCTCCCTTTCAGAATCCTTAGTCATATTGGTAAGATCCCATTTGCCATGTGAGGTAGTATTTCCACACACTTGGAATAAGGACCTTGATGTCTTTGGGAGCCATTATTTGGCACACCATAGTACCCAACAGGAGAACACATGTGTCCATCTGCAACTTTTTTTTTTATAAAATATTAATCTTAGAGAAGTAGATAATGATGCCATTTCTTAAAAACTGTATATTCATCACCAGCTGGATCTGATCTCAGTATTGCCCCTACTTTATTCAGTAATGGAACATTAAGGATTAGAATGTAGCTCACAGGTAGAGCACTTGCTAGTATATGCAACGTTTGGTACCCAGCATGGCAAAATATATTAAAATTAAATATGGAAGACTTAACTGACGCTCCCTACTTTGCAGATACTCCAGTTTCCCCTCTTCAAGAGAATTCAAGTAGCTGTCTGTCTCCCTTGACACCATGCCCTGCTATGTTATATTATGTGCATGTTATATTCATGCATGTGTGCAGGTACTAGAGATCACAAGAGGACTTTAGGTGTCTGTTCTATCATTGTCTGACTTACTCCCTTGAAATGGTGTCTTCCACTGAACTTGGCGCTAGAATGTTAACCAACAAGGCTCACCAAGTCTCCTGTCTCTCCAAGCCCCTAGCCCTACAATGCTGAGCAGACAGGTATGCCTGTGACCACACCCAGCTCTTTACATGGGGGGTGGGGATTCAAACTCAGATCCTCGTGCTTACACAGCACATAGTCTTACTCACTGAACCATCTCCCCAATCCCCTCAAGTGTCTTTCAAAATTTATAATTATCATCCCCAAGCATGGCTTTATACATTCAGTTTTGCTACCTACAAGACATTGAGCCCTAACAAGTAATATTTCCATATGACATGACCCGATGGTGGTCCCCTCCAGGAAGCTTCCTAAGTCAGCCCTCCTACTAGGGCCGTGGTCTCATTCAAAAGGTGTCAGCCCCAGAATGAGGTTGAGACGGAGAGCAAAGAACAGCCATTTCCTCTAGGACAGCACATTATCACGCTAAGAATAATGTGGGACATTTTTTGATTGCCAGCTCCAGATAACAACACAGAGACTAACTAATAACGAAAGCTTGGCCTTTAGCTTAGGCTTATCCCCAACTAGCTCTTATAACTTAATCTGCTTTTATTAAACTGTGTCCTACCATGTGGTTTGTTTACCTCTTCTCCATTCCTGCACATCCAACTTGTTCCATGTCTCCTGGCATCTTTTCATTTCTCTTCTTCCCAGAATTCTCTCTCTCCCTGAAAATCCTGCCTATTCTTTCCTGTCTATCTATTGCCATTTAGCTCTTTATTAAACCAATCACAGTGACATATCTTCACACAGTGTAAAGAAATATTCTGTAACATTTCCTCTTTTTGTCTAAAAGGAGAGATTTTAACTCTAACACAGTAAAACTTCTTTTAATAAGGACAATTATCAGATAAGAATGACATTCACAATATCCTATCCATTTGTCGTGGGCAAATTTTTTTCTAATAATTTTTTATTACTTTATAAATAATACCATTCAAAATTTCAACTTCCTCACTTCCTCCCACTTCCCTCCTGCTCCCCTCACTCTGCATCCTCCCTCTCCCTCCAGCCCTAAGAGAGGGCAGGGTACCCTGCCCTGTGTCATGGGCTGGTTTTCTAATAACCTTGGGCAGCTCCTCTTCCCTTTCATAATGCAATGGTACAGTAGGTTCCGCTCTAAATTCCGCTGTCTGTGCCTGGGAATTTTTCTTATTTTCATTAGAAAGTCTTTAAGTCTTGTATTTTACCAGAAGTAAGTCTTTCTAAAGCTGTGTCTTATCACTAGTGAGTCCTTCTAAGATTTGTATCTTATCAGTCAAATTTTATTATTTTCATTAGTAAGTTTTTCTAAGGCTTGTATCTTATCAGTCGATTTTTCACACTTGGCACAGTTATTAAACCACTTTTTTAAGGATAAAATATGAATTACCAAAATGATAGTAATTACAGATGGCATTATATCAATCCCAGCGAACTAGTTCATTCCTCATTTATTTTTCCATTTGTAAGCCATTCATAGTAGCACTAGACAACATTCTAATTCTCTGCAATGTGATAGTTCCATTTCTTAACACTGGAAAGATTTTTCCTTCTAATATTATTTAACTATCTCCTAAGGACTTCCCAAATGTCTCATCAAATCTGCTGACTTCTCGGTTTGTCTGTAGCATTGCCATCAGCATAGGGCTTTGAGGCCCTCCCGTGATTTCCAAGCACAAGCCTGATATCCAGAGTCCAGCACACAGTAGGTGGTGGGAGACTACTGATGTGAACTCTTGGTGTGGTCCTGCCCCACCTTGGATGCCAAATGTAGTCGGAGCCACAAGCTCCAAATAACAACATAGAAAATTCATATTAATTATGAAAGCTTGGCCTTTAGCTTAGGCTTATCCTAAACTGCTTCTATTAATCTATGTTCTATCACGTGACTTCCCCCCCTTCTCTATTTCCATAAGTCTGACTTGTTCTGAATCTCCTGGCATCTCTTTGCCTCTCTTCTTCCCAGAGTTCTCTCTCCCCAGAAGTTCTCTCCGGCCTAGCTATTGGCCATTCAGCTCTTTATTAATCCAATCACTGACACATCCTCACATAGTGTAAATATTTCACAATAGAATAATTCTAATATATAGCATGGTTCCTATGTTAGTTATTTTTCTCATTCATGTGACCAAATACCTAAAAAGATGCAACTTAAGGACAGAAGGGATTCTTCTGGCTCATAGTTCACAAGCACAGACCAACATGGTAGAGGAGTGGCGGATGCGGGAGCATGAGGCTTCTGATCATATTGGATCCACAGTCAGAAAACAGAGAGTACTAATGTCGGTGTGCCTGCTTGTACACAGTCCTCTCAAACCCCAGCTTGCAAGCTGGAGAGATGGCTCAGAGGTTAAGAGCATGTGTTAGTCTTGCAGAGGACCTGTGTTTGGTTCCTAGTATACATACAATGACTCACAACTATCTGTAACTCCAGTCCCAGGGGATCAGACATTGTTTTCTGACCACCATGGGCACCAGGCACACACACAAACACACACACACAGTGAACAGACATACATGTAAGCAAAACACTCACATACATAAAATAATTCCAGCACTTGGGAGGCAGAGGCAGGCGGATCTTTGTGAGTTTGAGACCAGCCTGGTCTACAAGAGCTAGGTCCAGGACAGGCTCCAAAACTCAGAGAAACCCTGTCTCGAAAAAGGGAAAAAAAAAAAATTAAAACCAAGCCGGGCGGTGGTGGCGCACGCCTTTAATCCCAGTACTCGGGAGGCACAGGCAGGTGGATCTCTGTGAGTTCGAGGCCAGCCTGGTCTACAAGAGCTAGTTCCAGGACAGGAACCAAAAAGCTACAGAGAAACCCTGTCTCGAAAATAAAAAAAAATAAAAAATAAAAAAAAAAATTAAAACCCCAGCTCCTGGGGTGGTACCACCCAAATTTAGGGTGGGACTTTTTAGTTAAGCCTTTCTGGAAATACCCTCATAAATCCCGGACATGCTTCCATAGAAATTCTAAATAATAAGCACCACAGTTCTTAAATGCAAGGCAACCCCTTTACCTGATGCTCTGCAGAACAGGGGTGATCAGTTGCTAGGCTGGAGGGAATAATGCTAATCAGCCCTGTAGAGCAGGAATGGTGGCCTCCCATGTGAGATTTTTCACTCAAATCCCAACTCTGGAACTTAACTGGAGGTAGATCCATGGGAGGAAATGAAGTCTTGGGCCACCGATAGGATTTGGTTAGAGAAACGGGAAGACTGAGTGAGGGTGGCAAAGACTTTGCTAGCAGAGGGAAGAGCATAGGCAGAGGATGGTGTGATACACACGCACTGGCTGAAGCACTGGAAGGAGCTGAGAGGTGGTGGGGACCAGAGGGTTTAGTTCTTGTATCCTGTGTTGTGAATTTTCCCCTCTAGGTTATGGAGATAGACAATCTGAGGTCGGGAAGAGAGTCAACTAACCTGAGTGGGATTTCCGGCCATAGTACATGTTGGCTGGTGTGACCTCTAGCGTGCTTCTTTTTCTTCCTCTTCCTCTTCTTCTTTTTTAATTCATTGACAAGACTGAATGATCTAATGTGTGTAAAGACTGCCTGGCACATCCAAAGCATCCACTAAATGGCAACCGAACTCCTACTCAGTTTGATTGTTATTAAAGGCAGTGGGCCAGGGCGCAGCGGGAGAACCCTTTCCTGCTGCTCTGTGGGTGAGAGAAGAGAGGATTTGTAGTTCCAGAGCCCTACAGGCATCCTTTCTTGGCTAACTGTACAGAAGGTTCCAGGAAAGCTAGCCGGCATAGTGAGTACTGACCTCTCAGGGAATTTCCCAGCAGTTCAGCTGCCCGGGGAGTCAGAGAGAAAACTTGAAGCATGTCTCTGTAGAAGCCAGAATTCCCAGCTTTCTCGGCCCTCCCCTGCAGCTCCAGCCATGTTTACAGCACACATGAGGCAGGTCAAGGGAGGGGAGGGCGCTGGCAGCGTGTCTGTGGTCTTAGATCTCCAACGCAAGCCAGGCACAGTGGACATGCCTGCAGTACTAACACTCGGGAGGCAGAAGGAGGAGGATCAGGGGTTCAAAGTCAAGCTGAGCTACATGAAACTCTGCTTCAAAACCAGTAACAACAAAGAAATTGGAGCCATCCCTTACTCTGTGTCATGCAGAGCAGGGTCTTCTTTGACTTGGGCTGAGAAGGTCGCTCGGTTGGTAGAATGCTTGTCTGGAAAACACAAAACTGTTTAATCCCCAGTGCTGCGGAAAACCAAGCATAATGGCAGATGCTTGCAATCCCAGCATTCAAGAGGTGAAGGCAAGAAGATCAAAAGTTCAAAGTCAGTCATCCTTGGCTATATAGTGAATTCAAGGCCAGTCTGGGAGACTTAATGAAATCTCTGGCTCATCTTTGTCTTCTACCTGACACTTCTTGCTCAACCTCCCCCCCCCCCCCCCCCCCCCCCGGGAGCCATTGTGACTCTGGGTTCCCAGAGCTTTCTCCTGTTGACTGCTGGGTGTGAAGCAAGGCCATTTGCTGGTCACTCTGACATCCCACCTGCCAGTAGTGTTTTGAGGTGTTCAGAGACAGGGTCCTGGGGCAGTAGAATATACAACATCTTGTTCACAGATGAGGATGTGACACCAAAACAGGAAAACTGTACCTTGCAGGTTAAGGGTTCTGCTTGCAGTTAAGACAGTTAAGAATATCTTCCTGTCCTGTTTGGCCCATCTGCACCAGATGTGCTTGATCATATGTGGGCCAAAGTGCACGTGCACAAGCAGGAAATACGTCAGGCTGTATGTTTGCCCCTGATTGGACAAGATGGAAAATGTGGTGAATTGTGGGTTTTGCCTTTTAAACCTCTGCAAAATGTGACTTCCAGCCATTTTCTGGAAACCCAGAGATGAACCTGGTCAGTGTTTAATTAAAATGAGCTTCGAATTTGGCTCAAAGATTGTAGTTGTGGTCTTATTCTCGACCGTAGGATTAAGAAGGGCTTTCAGCAGTTGTCCTAGGAAGTAAGTTAAAGAAGAGAGACATAGCGGGTAACCAGTGATAGAGCCATCCCTTGACTTAACTCACCAGCTGTATCTATTGTCATTTCTCAGCCTTGCAGCTATGAGTGTCAAGGGAGTATATCTGGTCCTCAAACCAGGAATTAGAACTTTGACCCTTCACATGGCCCGGGCCCAAGGACTTTGGGAAATCCTCAAGCTTTGTTGAGTTGAGAGCAAGTTTAGGCCATACTCCAAGACAAGACTGCTAGAAATCCTACTCCCTGCCCAGATCAACCTCCAGGCAAAGGTGGCTTCCTCCTCCCTCCCCCAGCCTTCCAGCTCTAGGAGACAGAGTCTGACTGGAGCTAGACACGCTAGCAAGCTCTCCAATCCCGGCACTCAAGAGGCTGAGATAGGAGGACTGTGCGTTTGAGGAAGGTCCAGGGTATGTAATGAGACCCTGTATAGTGTTATTTTTTTTCCCTGGAAAGTATCAACAGTCTCTTCATCCCACAGTGAACATCAATGACAGGCCAACGTAATGATGCTATCCAAATTCAACTTGATAAACTCATGAATTTTGAGGACTTCCTTAAAGGAGTATGAAAGAGGGGGTGTCAGTTACAAAAGCTGAGCCCTCAAACATAGCTGTACTGCCAAAAAGTCCCCTCCATCATAGGTGACAACCTTACAAAGCTGCAACTTGGAGTCTGACCTTCATTTAAACTCCACTTCTAAAGATGAGGTGCAGCTGGGAGGCAGAAGGAAGTGCTGGGTGAACTCCCAGTGGTTCAGTGACCTCCTTCCCTTCCTGCTACCTCAGAGTGTTAGCAGCACCAAGGCCATTACATTGGCATAGCTAGCATGGTAATATTTTATCCATTGTAAGGCCAGAAGTGTAATAGGGTTGACTAAAAGTAACAGAGAAATAGATAAAAATGAATTTATTAAAAAGTAAGTGACAGCACCTTGCTTTGCCTGGAAGAAATGATCTTTTGACATACCTTACCAATAAAGACTTTTTCCCCTCTAAAAACTCAGCAGCTGTCCTGTCCTCACATGGACCAAAGAAGGCTATAAATTCTGAAATCTTCCTGGAGAAAACTAAAAACTATCTGGCCACGCAGGCTTTCTAGAAGACAGACTTTGGGTTAGCCACTGAAAAGCACCTGCTTGCTACAGCTGCCCAGCTGAAGGACTGTGGTTTTGAGCAACAAGAATCAGGAACAATATTCATGAGACGCTGATAGAGGAGCAGAGATTGGTCTAAAGAGCCGATTTTCGGTCTGTATTTGGCTACAAAGGGAATTTAGTACCTGTGCCTGTGTGTGAGTCTCTGCAAGGAGCACTAGGGAAAGGACTCCGGTGAGGTAAGACTGAAACTCAGTTCAACACGAATCAGTTACCTGATGCTGGGCCAAACTTCTGGAGTCTGACACCAGGCAGTTTATTTTAGCCATGTTTAAACATAGCGCAACGTTGGAAAAAAGTTTTCCTAGTGACAATTAACTCAGTCCTGTGTGCACAACCAAGCTTAAAATATTTACATTGAAACTCTTTACAAAGTACCTATGGCTTATTCCATAAATATGAGTTCTGTTGACCTAGAAATAATGCTCAAGACAAGGGTCTAGGGAGAATGACTGCGGTAAACATAATGTCTGTGGGATCAGGATCGGTCTGGTCCTAAGATAACACAGAAGTCACTTAGGCTATTGTAAAATACAAGTGACATCTCTCATAAGGACAGGTTTATGTACTAAGAAGCAACGCTCAAGATTTGTGTGGGGCGGGGCGGGAGGGAGAATGTCTGGGATAAACAAACATAATATTCTGGGGGATTCAGGTGAAACTTGGTCCTACAAATAGCAAGATATCACCAGGTTGTAACCTCCATCCTTTCCCAGGATTCCTGGAGGAAGACAAGTAAACGTCTCCTTTCTTTGAAGAGACAAGCATGAGTGTGTAACTTTCCTGGCTTCTCCAGTGCGTATCTGTGTGCACAAGGACCTCTTACCTCCTACATACCTGTGTGAGCGGAAACTGCTTTGGAATACTGTCCTCCAGGAAGGATATGGCCATTGCTCTCCTGAACTCTCAGCAGCTGGGCCACACACAGAATGCCTAAGCAAGATTGGGCCCATTAACTTTACATCATGAATGAGGGAGAAGTCATAAGGCCAAGCCCCTCAAGGGCCACACATAGAATGCCTAAGCAAGATTGGGCTCCTTAACTTTATATCATGAATGAGGGAGAAGTTCATAAGGCCAAGCCCCTCAAAGATTTATAGACAATTAGTGGTATGACCTCACAATGCCCTGCCCCTCCCTAAGAATGTGTTAGCACTTCCTGGGGCAGCAAGACAGTTTCTTCAGTGGTATAGCCACTTATAAGTTGCCCATGCCCCTGTAAAGAAATCCCTTACCCAAACTTCTGCAAGTCACCTCAATTAAGCTAGTTGGTTTACAAAGCTAGACTTGAGTAGTGTCTTAGGCTCCTATGGCTGTAATAAAACTCCATGGCCAAAAGCAACTTGAGGAGGGACTTTATCGACTCCCACTTTACAGTCCATCATGACGGAACTCAAGGCTGGAACCTGGGGGCAGGAACTGAAACAAAGACAAAGGAGGAACAAATAACAACCACCCAGGACTGCCATTTGGTGTCCGGATCATGGCACTGGGACAGGATCTCTTGGTGCACTATGACCCGCAGTGGGCAGGCAGCTGGCTGGGAGGAGCCCTGGCAGGTATTTCTCCCACTTCCCCCTACACCCATCATGGGACAGAAAGGGCTGGCTCCTGTGGGCAGGAAGAATTTGAGGGGCGGGGGGGGGGCGGGGGAAAGAACCGGCAGAGAGGGAGGCCATTTTAGGGACCTGAATAGCATCTTTTATTGCACTGTTTTCTTCCTGGAGATCGGTTTGGAGGCAGACCTAAGCGCCTGCCTTGGCCCTGATTCAGGGTTATTGCGCAATACTAATAAAAAACAGCAAGACCGCAAAGGCCGCAAGTTGTGCTAGGAAAATATTTTTTTGCCTGTTTCTTTTTGCCTCCCCACCCCCCTTCCTTCTTTCCCATTCCTGGGTCATTGGGGATGACTCCTAGCTGTTTATGAGAGAGATGAGGGAGGGAGCAGGACCTTCTTCTGGGGCACCTAAGTGGCCATTCTGTGAACCCCTCAGTCTTCCTGAGGTTGGAGAACTTGAGCTAGTGAGCTTCGGGGCTAAGACGACTGCTGTGGGCCCCAGCCAGCTGATCTGTGCCCCTGCTGGTGAGGAAGTCAAAGTTTCACTTCCTCTGGAAATCTCACTCCCTTGATCTTAGTCCCCTGGGGGGTCTGTCACCTGCATCAACACCTGGAACTCTTCTCAGAGAACTCCACTCCAGCAAGCTCAATATTCTTGGCTCATGGCAGAAAAAGAATTTCAGGACAAGCCAGCAGAAGTAGAGTGAGGGTTTAATAAAAGAGACTCAACCCCCGCCACTCCCTCACCCCGCCCCCCCACACCCCCACACAGGGTTTCCTATGTCCAGCTCTGGCTGTCCTGGAACTCAGAGATCTGAGTGCTGGGATTAAAGGCGTGTGCCACCATTGCCCAGCAAAAAGATTTTTTTTTAAATAAATGTTTTAAACCACAGTGTTAAGAGGAGGGAAGACCTAGAGAAGACACAGCACAGGTCATGGGTGTGGTTCTCTAAGAGACACGGCGTCACAGTCTTTTCAGCAGCCATGTGTAGCTAGCATTTGGTGGGTTCTAAATCTCTTGAGTTTTAAGAAAACTAACTAAATGAGACCACAAGGTACGGACAGGATTCCGACTGATGAGGTAACACTCTAGGTCCCTGGGATACAGGAAAACAGGATCTCTTCACTGTAAATGAAGACTCTCAGAATATGTCTGGGGGAAAGAGTGAGGCCCTGGCTGAGGCCTTAAGCTTAGTTCATTGCTACCTTAACATAAGAAATCTGTGCATGAATGAGATGTAGCTCTGGGCCCACAACTTTCACAGCTGATGCTGTTTTGGGATTCCTGCTTCTCAGCTGTTGAGGGATGTCAGTCAGACTCTGGGGTGGGTTCCTTTGCTTTCCTACAGTGCCATAATTTTTCCTGGCTTTCTATCTTCAAAATCAGGTGAGTTAGAATTAATGTGCTTACCTGGACAAGGGGCCCCATGCCTTTAATTCCAGCACTTGGGAGGCAGAGGCAGGTGGATTCCTGAGTTCAAGGCTAACATCGTCTACAGAGAGAGTTCCAGGCCAGCCAGGGCTACACAGAAAAAAATGTCTCAAAATAAAAAAAGAAATAAATAAAAGAATGTATGTGCCCAATTGTAATTATTTTGAGGGGCTATTTTGTTTGGTTTAGTTGTTTGTCGGTTGTTTTTTGTTGTTGTTGTTTTTAAAAATATTTATTTTTTTTATTATGTATACACTATTCTGTCTGTGTGTATGTCTGCAGGACAGAAGAGGGCACCAGACCTCATTACAGATGGTTGTGGGCCACCATGTGGTTGCTGGGAATTGAACTCAGAACCTTTGGAAGAGCAGACAATGCTCTTAACCGCTGAGCCATCTCTCCAGCCCCCTGTTGTTTTGTTTTGAGACAGCATCTCTCTATGTAGCTCTGGCTGCTCTGGAATTCACTATGTAGACCAGGTTTGGCCTGGAACTTAGAGTTCTACCTGCCTCTGGATTAAAGGTGTGCACCATCATACCCAGCACAACTGTAACTTGGAACAAGTGTAACTTGACAATACAGAGGTTTTCAGTGGATTCCTAAATTCTAGTCTCAGCGCTGGCATCTTCCACGGGCTTTAAGAAGTGGCTTCCGAAGCATAGTGTCATCTGAGTTCATTGTATCCACTCTGAGTCATCTTATGGGTACTCAGCTTCCTGTTAGGGACCCACAGGGAGAGGTTCTGGCTTCCCAGAACATACAGAGATGCAGTCCACCCTCTGCGTAGGAGAGGAAGCTGGAAAAAGAGGATGTGGCCTAAGAACTAGAGTTGAGGTACAGGGGCAGCAGAGGCAAAGGCACCTCTGGGGAGGGGAACAGTCACCAAGGCAGGCAACAAGGTTGGAAATACTAACTTTGTCCCACTCATGTCCCTGTTACTAACCACTGTGTCCCCACCCTATTTGCAATGGATCGGCCAACGGCTGGAAGCTGGAAGTTTTTGGTGTTAAACCAAGGAGAATGGCAGGTGTGTATCTTGTCCCAGAAACCTCTGCTGGGGGCTCCAACTGCCTGACACAGTCTACCGGAAGTGTCAACTCCCCATTAGTGAAGGTGCTAAGGAGCAGCGATGGAGGGCCTCAGATTCAGCATGTCTGAAGTTCCAGGAAGAGCAAGGCTGACAAAAGGCAAGGCCATCTCCTCCCTCGCAGCTCTCCTTCCCCTGCCAAGACACATCTTCCTCACTCCAGGGCAGTGAGAGAATGGTCCAGGGGAGTGCTGACAGGTCCAGCCTCACCCAGGTGAGACCCACAGACAGCCTGGGCGCATGCACAGTAAGAGACAAGACACGCTCCCAGAGCTGAGATGATGGCACCAGGCTGAGAGCTGCTGAAGTCATGGATTCCCTGTGTGCTCGTGCATCTAGAAGCCAGAGGACAACCTGGGGTTGACAACATTCCTCGGGTGCCATCCATCCTTGTTCTTGGTTGTTTTTCCAGATTTATTTTATTATTGTATTTTACATGTGTATGCATTGGGTCCCCTGTAACTGAGGTTATGGGAGACCTCTGAGCCTCCATGTGGGTGCTGGGAAGCAAACCCCATTCCTCTGTAAGAGCAGCAAGTGCTCTTGCCTGCCGAACCATTTTTTCTCCAGTCTCCCCTTTTCCCAGACACATTCGTCTTGTTTTTTCAGTCTCTGGCTGGCTTGGAGCTCACTAACTAGGCTGGTCTAGTTTATGAGAGTCCGTGGAGTTGGCATATGTCTGTCTTCAGCGCTGGGATCACATGTGCCCACCACCACGTGTACCAGGCTTTTTCATTTGGGCCACCAACCAGTTCCCAAATCATGACAGAGACTTATTAATTTTGAATGCTCGTGTCGGGGGCATTGGGCCCCGACAGCTCAGCCTAGCTTAGGCTCATTTCTGGCTCTTTGAACTTAAATTAACCTGTTTCTCTTTATCTACCTTTTGCCTTGGGACTTATTACCTTTTTCTTTTCTTTTTTTTTTTTTTAATTTTTGTTTGTTTGTTTTGTTTTTTGAGTCAGGGTTTTCTCTGTAGCTTTAGAGCCTGTTCTGGAACTAGCTCTTGTAGACCAGGCTGGCCTCTAACTCACAGAGATCCGCCTGCCTCTGCCTCCCGAGTGCTGGGATTAAAGGCATGTGCCACCACCACCTGACTTTCAGATTTTTGTTTTGTTTTATTACCTTTCTTACTGGATATCTTACTTTCACTGCTTTTCTATATCTGGCTGGCTGGTGTCTGCTTGGCTTCTTGTCCTTGGCATGTCCCTCGTTCTCTCCTCCTCCTTCTCTAGTTCTTCTTCCTTCTTCCTCTCAAGCATAGATTCCTCCCCCTATTTATCCTCTCTCCCTGCCAGCCCCACATATCCTTTCACCTGCCTAGCTTTGGCCATTCACTTTTTATTAGACCAATCAGGTGCCTTAGGCAATCAAGGTGAAACAAATGCCACACATCTTTTCGTAATTAAACAAACACAGCATAAACAAAAGTAACACACCTTTACACAGTTAGAGAAATATTCCACAGTACAAACAAATGTAACACATCTTTGCCTAGTTAAAATAATAGTCCACAACAACCACGTCCAGCTTTTCCACGTGGCTTCTGAGGCTCAAACTTGGGTCTTCATGCTTGCAAGGCAAGTGCTCTGCCGACAGCCATCTCCTCAGCACCCACCACAGTTTCTAGGGCCACGTTACCTCTTTCTTCTCCCAGTACTAGGAACTGAACCTCATCATGTGAGACAAGTGCTCTTCCACAGAGCTCCGGCTCCAGCCCTGCCTTTTACTTTTTATTTGAGCAGGGGTCTCACTGATTTGCCTAGGCTGGCTTCAAACTCACTCTGTCTTCCAGGCAGATCGTGAACTTGGATCTTTTTTTTCTCAGCCTCCTGAGGAGTGGGAGTACAGCCCTGGACCACCAGTCTGTGCTGCACTGTAACTCTTAAGCTGTATTTGACTCTATGAAATGAAGAGCTAAGGAAGGCACCCGTATTCGAGCTGCTGAGCTATGAATGCTCCTTTGGCGGTAAAGCACTGGCTACAAAATCTAGGGCACTGAGCTAGCTCTCTGGTGGCTCACAACCAAGTGTAACTCCAGTTCCCGGAGATCCAATGCCCTCTTCTGGCCTCTGCCAGCACTGCACACACATGATGCATATACATGCATGCAGGCAAAATATGCACATAAAATAATATCCAAAGTGTAGTCCAATGAACAATAATAATACTTAGAGAACACTTAAGTTACATGGTATATGTCACATACCTCAGCCTCACAGTGACTTATGGAGGTGGAAAGAATAGGAATTATGTCACACAAATGGAGAGAGGACTCAAAGTTCTCTGCTTCCTGGTCCTGCCCTGCTCTAGACCTTTAAGGTCTCCCATTCAGGAAAGAATTAAAACCTGCTATTCTCCCAAAGCCTGCCTTCCATGTGCACAATCCTTGCTGCAGGCAGACTGGCTTATTAAAAATTGATTGGTCCAATGCCAATCCATCAAAAACCACTCTAACAAATCCACCTTAGTGTCCTAAGTTGTAAGACTTCCGGAAAGTTTTTGACAACTTGCAGGAATCATTCCACCACACAGGGCCTGGGGACCTGGGTGCTCCAAATCAGATTATCAGGCCTACACAGTGAGTAAGTCTGCCCACTTAGCTACTTGTCATCCCTGGTTTTTGAGACACAGTTTTTCAATGTAGCTTCTACTTGCTTCAAACTTGGCATCTTCATCCCTTGACCTCAGTGGTACTAGGATTATAGGCGTGTACCACCACACTCAGTATTATTGTTTATTTAAGAAATGACAATTCATGGGGGCTGGAGAGATGGCTCAGTGGTTAAGAGCACCGCCTGCTCTTCCAAAGGTCCTGAGTTCAATTCCCAGCAACCACATGGTGGCTCACAACCATCTGTAATGAGATCTGTGCCCTCTTCTGGCCTGCAGGCAGAGTACTGAGAATACTGTATACATAATAAATAAATAAATCTTTAAAAAAAAAAGAAATGACAATTCAATATATAATTGAAGATTATCTCTGGCAGTCAGCTCCTCAGGCCCCTCCTTGTCCTAGAACTTACATTCATTCCTTTTAGAACCTGGTGTCTGTACTACGTGCTATATGATACTATGCCTGTAACTCCCGAGCCGCTACAGGTCGGGACATGAGCCGGGAACTGGACTGACTCAAAAACACAGAGACAGGGGCTGGAGAGATGGCTCAGTGGTTAAGAGCACTGCCTGCTCTTCCAAAGGTCCTGAGTTCAATTCCCGGCAACCACATGGTGGCTCACAACCATCTGTAATGAGGTCTGGTGCCCTCTTCTGGCCTGCAGACATACACATAGACAGAACATTGTATACATAATAAATAAATAAATATTTAAAAAAAAACACAGAGACAGACACACACACAACAGTGCCAAGTTTAGTGTGCTCAAGGGAAGCTTATATAGGGCTCTGGCCACGTCCCAGCTCTCAGGATGCAGCTGCAGACCCACCAACCTGCCATCAAGGACTCATGCTCAGAGCAGCTGCAGGCTGCTCAGAGCAGAGGAAAGCAAGTTGTTTTTCTCAGTTCACGCCAGCAGGCAAAGAAAATCAAGGGGTCAGGGATCTATAGCTCCCAACACATTCCTAACCAGCATTGCTGAGGAGCGAGGCCTCTGAGTCACAGAGACACACCGAGCCTGACTCAGAAGGCAAGGCTCAGGTCTCTGTTCATGATGCATCTGTGCAGTGCTTCAAGTTCCCAGAGCACAGGGCTTGGGTGTTTGTTCCCCACCAAACACGCTAGGTGAAGAGGGTTGGGCAGTGTCCTGGTTTTCCTCTCCACAAGCACGAGCTCTGTGCTTTCAATGGACTGGATCATGTGTTATTTATGAACAGGTGGGTAGGCAGCTGGACAGATGTCGGTCCCATGTTCTTAGGGAGAAATGGTCCTTCAAGGGTGACCCTTAGTCACTGTAAAACTTTTAATGTTTGTTCCTGGCCATTATTATTCTTTTAAAAGTGGGTGGGTGTGTAGACGAACACAGGATAGACGAGACACGCAGCTCCCACGTGGGTGCACTTTAATGGGGGGGAAGGGGGACACAATAAGGGATGGGTGTGCAAGATACACAAGGGTAAAAGGGCAAGAGAGAGAGCGAGACCTCGTGGAAGCTCGCTTTTTAACAGGAAGCGCAAGGTTATCTGGGAGGAATGACCCGCACCTGTGCACGCCCCGCGCGCGCAGGTATCCGTAATCCAGGAGGAGTCTGGGAGCTGTAGTTTCCAAAGGAACAACAGCCATCTCTTCCCAGGAATGGAACAGGGGTCTCCTCCACCCAGTCCTCCTCCGTGGCATCTTGGACTCTGCAGGTGAGTTTTCAGAAATTCTCTGTGCTAAGTGTGGTATTAGTATGGATTTGGACAAGCAAGCTTTCCTCAGGTGGGAGGGCACTTTGAATTCCAGCATTTGAGGGGTTAAGTCAAGAGAGCTGACATGAATTCAAGGCCAGCCTTGGCTACATAGCAAGTACCAGGCCAGATCCGACCACAGAGACCCAGTCTCACTAGACAAGGTCCCCTTCTCAAGACCATCTGTCTCCAGAGCTTCATCTCCATGCCTGGAACAAAGAACTGTTGACAGGTAAAGCCTTCCCTTGCCCAGAAGCCAAACCCACCCTCTTCCTGCCCTACAGACGCTCTGCTGTGTTGTCCTGGATAGGCTGTGCTTACCTTAGGGAGAGCCTAGGCAGAGGCGAAGGACAGGAGTTCACTCCTCTGGGGAACAGAGTATGAACTCAACAGAGCAGCCTACTGCAGGCAGAGAAGAGGAAGAAGGCAACACCCCAAGCCACAGGGGAGAACGGGTGACACTGGGCTAAAAGGAGGCCATGTGGGCTCGGAAACACTTAGACACCTCCCTCTTCAAGCTGCTGACCAAGAGGCCTCCCGAAGGGACTGGCGATTCGGATGTAAAAATGAAACTGGGAAGCCAGGCGGTGGTGGCGCACGCCTTTAATCCCAGCACTCGGGAGGCAGAGGCAGGCGGATCTCTGTGAGTTCGAGGCTAGCCTGGTCTACAGAGCTAGTTCCAGGACAGGCTCCAAAGCCACAGAGAAACCCTGTCTCGGAAAACCAAAAACAGCGGCTCAGTGGCCAGAGTTAGCATGCATGAAGTCCTGACTCGGCAGGATCCCCAGAACCACAAAAACCAGGCATGTGGCACCCACTTGTGATTCTATCACTCAGAGGGCAGAGATCAGGTCAGAACTTCAAGGTCATTCTCAGACGCACAGTGAGTTGCAGGAGGGCAGCCTGGGAGTCATGAGAGCCTGCCCCCAAAAGTAAAACTATAACATTGTAAAAAAATAATACAGATAAAGTCTTCTATAATTTAGGAGTAGGACAAACTTTCCCAATTCTCATATGACATCCAGAAGCCATCATGAGAAAGATGCATAAGAAACTGAATTCTGTATGGCCAAAAACAATTAATCAAGTAATAAAATAAAGTTTCTATCAATAGAGGCTAGACAGGTGCCTGTGGTTAGGACTGTTTCCAGAGGATCGAAGTCTGCTTCCCAGGACCCACATCTGGGGGCTCACAACCACTCATAATTCCAGCTCCAGAGAACCTGACGTCCTCTTCTGGTTGTCAAGTGCACTTTACACACATGTGGCATACCATACACACAAATAAAAATAAAAAAGTCTTGAAAATGTATATAAATAAATGAGCAAAATTAAAACAACAAATAACTGCCTAAATGCTTGATTTATATTGTAGACAAAATTTATACATTTAGTATAATATATATATTGATATTGATATTATTAGTATACAAGGGGGTTCTAATATAGATTAAAAGTTTAGTGACCTGGTTGGAAAATACAGTAAAGATACCAATAGTTAAAAGAAAAAAGCAAATGTTTCAAAACTATGCAAAAAGACACTCAACCTTGCTTACAGTAAAGGAAATGCTAATTGCCCTGGGGAACTATTTCCCACTGATCAGATTGGCCAAAACACAAAGATTCAACAAAATGCTTTCTTGTTTCGGCTATGAGAAAGCCAAGATGGCCACACATGGCTGGTGGGAATGAGGATGGTGGCATTTCTATGGAAAGGAACTTGGCAATGCTCAGCAAAAACAGCCTGTGCTTGCCCTTTGACCCACACTCCACTTCCAGGAACCCATCCTAAAGATCCACTGCAAACAAAACAGAAAGTCCTGGGACGAGATTATTTACTGAAGCTCTCTGTGACAGTCAAGAAGCCAAATGTACGGGGTGAGAGAGTGGATATAACAGGCACAAAAAACAACAGACCGCTCTGTGGGCATGGAGGGAACAAGGAAGATCTCTACAAAGTGGTCCCCGGGGCACCCTGTGAAAGGGGAAAACCTGACAGAGAAGATCGAGAGAGATGCACTCAGAAACAGGGAAGAAAGAAGACAAAAGCGATTTTGAAAATGTAGATATGCTCATCCTCTTAAACAAGGGTGGTTTAAATAGAGTAGAGAGAGAGACTCTAGAATACTATAAATGGGCCTTCTTTTCTTTTCCTTTTTTGATTTTTGAGACAGGGTTTCTTTGTGGCTTTGGAGACTATCCTTCCTGAACTAGCTCTTTTGTTTCCCTCCCCCAAGTCAGGGTTTCTCTGTAGTTTTTGGTGACTGTCCTGGAACTAGCTCTTGTAGACCAGGCTGACCTCGAACTCACAGAGATCCTCCTGCCTCTGCCTCCCAAGTGCTGGGATTAAAGGCGTGCGCCACCAACGCCCAGCAATGGTCATTATTTTTATATGTGGCATGATTCTATTTGTTTTACATAATTATAAAATTAGGCAATTATAAAATTTTATTAGCTGGGTAGTGGTGGCACACATCTTTAACCCCACCACTCAGAAGGCAGAGGCAGGCAAATCTCTGATTTTGAGGCCAATCTGGTCTACAGAGTGAGTTCCAGGGCAGGTTCGATAGCTACTGGGAAACCCTGTCTTGAAAAAAAAAAAAAAAAANAAAAAAAAAACAACAACAAAAAAAAACTATATTAGGGGTTGGAGAAATAGCTCAGTGGTTAAAAGCACTTGTTGCTTTTGCAGAGGACCTGGGTTCAGTTCCCAGCACTCACATGATAGTTCACAACCACCCATAACTCCAGCACCCAGGGATCCAGTGCTACCTTCTGTCGTCCTTGGGCACCAAGCACATACATGGTACACATATATACCTGCAGGCAAAACACTCACACACATAAAATAAAATGAATAGATCTTTTTTTAAAATTAATAACATCAAATTAAAATTTGCATTTATTTATCTTGCATGTGTATATGTGTATGGGTACCTGTGCCACAGCATGTGTGTGGCCGTCAGAAGACGACTTCAAGAGTGATTCTCTCCTACGTGTGAGTCCTGGGGATCAAATTCCGACCATCAGGCTTAGCATCAAACACCTTTACCCACCGAGGCTTCTTGCTGGCCCTGTATTAAAATCTGAGAGCAATCTCAGGCCGGAGGAGCAGCTCAGTGGTAGTGTGTGTCTTAGCATGGTCAAAGCCCTGACTCATCTCCAGCACCGAGAGAACGACAATGAAAAGACAAACTGAGGACTCCAAACACAACTTCCACCTCCAAAGGAGGAAGAGAGGATCTACTCTGAGCCACTGGAGTGTCCAATGGCTGAGAACTGGATTCAGCTTTCCCAAAATAGCATTCTCTAACAGGAAGTCATGTTATAATAATATGTTATATTAACAAGGCAGATGTTATAATAACAGATCAGCAAAAAGAGAATGGCAAAGTCAAGGCAAAAGAGAACTGTGCAAGTCAACGCATCCTTTATGTTCGTTTGTTTGGTTGGTTTGGTTTTTGTTTTTTTCCAAAGACAGGGTCTCACTATGAAGCTCTTACTGCCCTAGACTTCGTGTAGACTAGGCTGGCTTTGAACTCACAGAGATCTGCCTGCCTCTGCCTCCCAAGTGCTGAGATTAAACACCACGTCCAGCTAATCCAGGTATTTTCTAAACACACTATTGGCACATCAGGTTACAGTCAAGCAAGGAAAACTCCACTATGAATGTTATGGACATTATTTACGACATTCTTAGGTTTGGGTTGACAGAAGCCAAGAGTTTGTTAAGATGTTCCCAAACATTTCGTACGACAGTCACAAGAATGTTAGGTCAGACACAGGGGGAGCTATTACGGACTCCGGGGGGAATCCGGTTCTGGATGGGCAACACTATAACTCTCCACAGTCTAAATGTTCTCACCCATCACTCATCCTTGCAGATTTTTTTTTTAAAACTCGGATCTGGCTTTTTCCCTAACAACTTCATTTCATAAAATCAGTTCCTAAAATTTGAAAGCAGACTGTCCTTGTGTGCTGGCAGCACACAAGCAGAGGAACTCTCCAGAGAGACTTTACAGCCGTCGTTCCACATCCCTGGTGAGCTTTGCTCCGAGAATCCGAGAACCGTGCAGTAAATTAAGCTGCTTCAGTAACAGGAGTTAAAGAAAAATGCGGACAAGGACTTATGATGCTGTTCTAAAGAAAGGAGACTTAGAGCCGGGCGTTGGTGGCGCACGGGAGGCAGAGGCAGGCGGTTCTCTGTGAGTTCGAGACCAGCCTGGCCTACAAGAGCTAGTTTCCAGGACAGGAACCAAAGCCACAGAAAACCCTCTCTCAAAAAAACAAACAAACAAAAAACAAAACAAAAGAGAGAGAGAGAAAAGAAAAAGAAAGGAGATTTAGGGCAGAGGGGAAGCCATTTAGACCCAATATCTAACTGCCTGTGGTGGGCAGGGTATCTGCGACCTTCATGGCCAACAAAGTGACGAGCCAAGCCATGGGAGGCAAGAAGCCAGTTTGGCTCACTGCCACTCAGTAGTCGGTGTTGGTTTAAACTTCAGGAGTCTGACCCAGAGTTGTTTGTTTTAGGTATAGTTTAGCACAGCATAAATTGGTGAAAACTACTCTGGTGATAATTAACTCAAATCCGTGTGCACAACCAAACATACACAATATATCTCCCTGGGGAACAAATTACGCCAAATACAGATCAGATGTGACTCCGTGGAAGCCAACATACATTCTATAGACTGATGAAAAAACAAATTTACGATAAGGGTCTGGGGAGGACCAGTGCCAGGAAAGTCTTTAGCCATGTGGATAGCACAAAGGTCATTCGGCTAGAAGACATGTCTGCTCCAGCTTTCTGAGCAGATAACGTGTTCTGCGTTCCTTCCCATGAGGAACAACACCTTGTGCGTTTAACATTACAGGTTCTTCTAGCGCGCCTGTGAGCACAAAGACCTCCGTCTGCCCATGCCTCCGATTTAGGTAAAACTGACGTAAAACCCCAGACCTATACGTTTTAGTAGGAAACCAACTGAACTTATTTCTTCTTAAAATTAAAAAAGAATATTGATCAGGCATGGTGGCTTGTGCTATGAGCAGGCAGACTGCCCCAAGTCTGAGGCCAGCCTGGGCCACACAGTGAGAAGTAATCAAAACCAGACACCATAGCAAGATGCTGACTCAAAGCAACAAATAACAATAAATGAAAGAACTCTGTGTGTGTGTGTGCGCGCGCGCGCATGCGCACGCATGTGGTACCCATGAGTTACATATGCATGTTCGCATGTGTGTGGGCACACGTGTGCATGGGTGCATGTGGAGGCCAGAGGGTAACATTATGTGTCTTTGTGTTATGTAATTACTGCTCTCCACCTTACAGATTGAGGCAGGGTTGATCTCTGAACCAGCTGCTTGCCAATTCTGCTAGTTAGCCAGCTTGCTTCGGGAATGTCCTGCCTCTCTGCCTTGCTGATGCTGGGATTACAAACAGGTTGCCCCACCCACTGTGAATTACATGGGTGCTGGGAATTTGAACTCCGCCACCCACTTGTGTGGCCTCCATTTTACACATCGAGTCATCTCTTCCGCCTCCAAATAAATAAATATTACCAAAAAAAAAAAAACCCAAAAACACAACAGCACAGTGGTTGTGGGGCACACCTTTAATCCCAGCACTTTGGAGGCAGAGGCAGGCGGATCTCTGTGAGTTCAAGGCCAACCTGGTCAATAGAGTGAGTTCCAGTACAGCCAGGGCTGTTACACTGAGAAACCCTGTCTCAACAAAAAACAAATAAATATATAAATAATATTAAAAGCTTTACTTGCATCCTCTGAAAAGACCCAGTGTTTCTGAGCAACACAAATTACAAGTGTACGTCTAGTCTTCCACGGTGGTCTCTAAATGCCATTTAGAGTAGAACCGAATGAGAACCGAATGGAAAGAGCTTGTTCTAGACCTCTAACGGAGAGAGAGGTCATATCAGAAGGACTCAGGCACACGCGAGGCACGGCCACCACCAGATCCAAGTTGAGACCCTCTGAGAACCAGCACCGCTGATATCTGGAGTGCCAAAACCACATGAAATACACTAAGAGCCAGGCTATGTAATGAATTTAACATTTGTTTTTAATATCTCTGTCTGTGTCTCTCTGTGTCTGTGTCTGTATCTCTTTTTCTGCCCGCCCCTGGTGTGTGTGTGTGACTGGGTGACGGAGGAAAGAATATGATACCGGATTCCCTGGGGCTGGCATTACAGGCTAGTTATGAGTGGCCTACATGGGTTCTGGGAACCAAGCACCCATACTTTGGAAGAGCAACAAGTGTTCTCGACGATTCTGCTATCTAGCTCCTTCATAATAATTTTCTAAACTAAAAACTTAATGTGGTACACGCCTGCGATCCTAGCACTCAGGAGGCAGAGGCAAGATGGTCAGAAGCACGGGGTCATTCTCAACTACACAGTGAGTTTGAGGCTAGCCTGGGACACATAAGACCCTGCCTCAAAAACAAGACACCTTATTGTCTGACTTTAGTGGGTGCTATGGTTCAGATGAGTGCCCCTGTGTGCTAGGGTCTTGGTCCCTATGGGTGAAGTTCTTTTTAATTATGTATTTATTTAACTTTATTTTATGTACATTGGTGTGAAGGTATCAGATCCCCTGGAACTGGAGTTACAGACAGTTGTTAGCTGTCATGTGGGTGCTGGGTATTGAACCTTGGTCCTCTGGAAGAGCAGTCAGTACTCTTAATCACTGGGCCATCTCTCCAGCCCCGGGTGAAGTTCTTTGGGAAGAAGCAGGACCTGGAAGACATGGGGCCTGGTGGGAAGGTCTTGGGTATCAGGAGCATGCTATCACAGACTACTATATACCTTCCCAGCCTCCTCTTCCCTGGCATGAGGTCACTTCCTTGTGTTCCCACCATAATGTACCACCATCATCAGGGTCCAAAAACAATAGCGTCATGCAATTTTGAAATGTAATTTCCAGTCCCATCAGCAATAAAGCTTTCTTCTCTTTAGAAGTTAATTGCCTCGGTTTCTTCATTATAGTAATGATAGCTGACGGTTACAGAGGACACTAGAAAACCAACTTATTTAGAAAACAAAAGGGAGGGAGGTCAAGCTCTTATTTTGCCTTCTCCTCTGAGCCTTCTGTGTCTCTGTGTCGGAGGGATGTCACTCAGCGAAGGCTGAAGGAAAGGATGTTAGCAGGAAAATGAGAGGAAGAACCCGCTGCAGAGCTGGCAGCTGCCCACTTAAACCAGAGTCTGGAGAAAGGAAGAGTTTGGGGGGGTCAGGGAAGATGGCTCGGTGGATAGGAGCACTTGCCGTGGAAGCATAAGGACCTGACACTTGTGGAAAAGCTGAGCATGGCCTTACATGCCTGGAATGCCAGCATTTGACGGGCAGAGGCAGGCGGACCCCAGCTCATTGGCTGGCCAGTCTAGGTGAAACTGTGAGCTTTGGCTTCAGTGAGAGACCCTGTCTCCAGGGCTCAGAGTCATGTCCTGCTGCTGCTGCCATTGCTGCCCCTGCTGCCACCACACACACACGCACACACACACACACACACGCACACACACACTTCACATCTTTTAAAATATTTAAAACAAGGTACAGTTTTAAGGTAGAAAGGCTTAAAGAGAGGCAACAGTGGTAGGGCCACACTGGACCTGCGGGGCACAGCAGAGACTGATGTGAAGGACTTAAGGGACTCACGAGACCTGAAGAAGGGATGTCAGGGAATGAGACTTCATTGCCTGCCCTGCCAGCTGTCAGGCATCTGCGGCCTCGACTCAGAGGCAGCTGCTAAGTAGCAACTGTCTGAGAGGTGAGCGAGGTCAGCTGTGGAGCTGGCAGCATGAGGAACCGGGAGCCGGGCAGGGCATGGCACCTCAGCAGGCTCCCTAAATGACCTGGTCCCAACCGTCCTGTTCCTCTCTGTTTGACTGCTGGCTAGAGATGCCCTGCGAGTTTGGAATTTGCCCTAACCACTCCTAGCTGGTGATTTATCAGACTCCATTTGCGGCGGCTAATTGCTGCTTGCTGGCTCAGAGGTTACACCAGGGAGATAGATGCCTGGGTCCACGGCAACCCTGGCACCGAGCAGGTGTGGCAGGCAACGACATGGTTATTAAAACATTTGCAAGAATTTGTGTTAGGCGGGGCTGTGAGGTCCCAAGGGCAGCCAAAGGCTTGTTTGTCACTGGTTCCCTGATGGCTCCACAGATCACTACCAGACATTTATTGAAAGAATGGCTTGTTGGATCGTTCATTTTCGGTCCTTCTCTTTCATGCCACCAAGAGACAGGAAACGCGAAGGGGATGAGGCTGCTTCCCGAATAACCTGGCATATTGTTTGACAGTGAACTTGATTTTCCATTTTATTTCCCAAGTAAAAAGAACAGACTAAAAGAACGCTAAGAAATATGCCGTAGTAAATAAGCTAAACCAGGAACAAAGACATTTCTTACCACGTATGACACACTGTGCATAATTGCATGTGTGGTACTTTCGGCCAAATGCCAATGCGGCCGCTCTGTTTACACGGGCGTCACCACACATGCGTAAGTAAGTAACCGTCACCAGGTAATGGGAATGCAGAACCACTGTCATATGAGCGATCCTTCATTAACCCAAGTGTACCGCGGTGCGTGACACTGTGTGTCCTGTGAACTACGCCTCCCTTTTCTCCTCTTATTTCCTTCTTCCCTCTGCACCCATCTGCCCCCAGCTCAAGAAACCAAAGATTGGGACATTATCGCCATGCTTTTTCACGCCTTTAGAACTGGGTATAAACACCCTGGCAGGCTTTGAAGGAATACAGTTTAAAGTAGCTGGCTCAGGGGTCGGAAGGCACGATTATGGTTTTCGACTCCATCTAACTCTTTTCTTTTGTCCAGCGCTGGGGTTGAACTCAGCGCTAACCACAGTCTAGGCATGCCCTCCACCACACATACTGACTTTTGAAAATGTTTTGTTGCTAATTTGAAACAGGGTCTCCCTAAGCTTCCCAGGCTAGCCCTGAATTCACCCTAGATCTTGAACTTTTGATTCTCCTGCCTCAGCCTCACAAGTAGCTGAGGTTACAGGCCTGTGTCTTCAGGTCAGGCACAAAATGCGATTTTATAGTGAGTTGCAGGCTGGAGAGATGGTTCTGTGGTTAAGAAGGCCTACTGCTCTTCCAGGACCCAAGCTCCCCCATTGGGTGGCTCACAACTACCTATAACTCCAGCTCCAGGGGATTCAACACCTCTTCTGGACTACAAAGGCATCTACACAGACACACAAACACAAATAGACAGACATACACAGACACACATGCACAATTTTTTTTATCTTTAAACAATTTTTGGCTGAGAGGCAGGGAATGTAGCTTAGTCGGCCGAGTGCTTGCTCAGCACACACAAAGTGCTATTGGATTACAAGCACCACACAAACTGACCTTGGTGTCACATACTCAAGGTCATCCTATGTTACTAACAGGCTCAAAGCTAGCATGGGGTGCATGAGACCCTAGCTCCAAAAAAAAATGAATAAAGATAATGTTAGTTAAACGACAGAATAAGTCTTAAATTAGTCTCAAAGGCTCCTTCCAGGCTTGACCTATGAAGAAGTCTGCTGCCATGTAGGTGATTTAAATGGTAAAATGATTGAAGCTGGGTATGCTGGGTCCCACTGTAACCCCAGGTAGAGGCAGGAAGAGGAGGAGTGCAAGGTTAGCCTCAGCCGAGCGAGTTCAAGGTCATCCTGGGGTATGAGAGGCACTAACTCAAAAGAAATACAACAACAAAAGTAATTTCATTAGAAATTTTTTTCATTTTTTATTTATTTATTAAAGATTTCTGACTCTTCCCCGCCACCGCCTCCCATTTCCTTCCCCCTCCCCCAATCAAGTTTGGCCCATGTAACAGCATGACTACCGCTGAGTGTGGGCATGGGGTGAACAGTTCTAATTCTAGTGTATAGCAGCAGTAGAAGGGAGGAAACCACTCACCAGAGGAAAATCTAGACGTGGAATCTGGAAAGAGAGGTAAATTCTGGGAAGTGGATGAGGATCTAGAGAAGTCAGCAATACCAGAACAAAAAGGAAAAAACAGAATCTGCCCCTCACCTGTACAACCATGTACCCACACACCACACCTGCACAACCATGTACCCCACACACCACACCTGCACAACCATGTACCCCATACACCACACCTGCACAACCATGTACCCACACACCACACCTGCACAACCATGTACCCACACACCACACCTGCACAACCATGTACCCACACACCACACCTGCACAACCATGTACCCCCACACCACACCTGCACAACCATGTACCCCCACACCACACCTGCACAACCATGTACCCCCACACCACACCTGCACAACCATGTACCCACACACCACACCTGCACAACCATGTACCCCCACACCACACCTGCACAGCCATGTACCCACACACCACACCTGCACAACCACATACCCACACACACCTGCACAACCATGTACCCACACACAACACCTACACAACCACATACCCACACACAATACCTGCAGAACCACATACCCACACCACACCTGCACAACCATGTACCCACACACAACACCTGCACAACCATGTATCCCACACAACACCTGCACAACCATGTACCCCATAGAACACCTGCACAACCATGAACCCGCACACAACACTGGAAAATCAGGTGGACAGGAGAAAGAGTTGGGAGGGATTAGAGCTACTTAGCTCCAATTAATTAAAATTCCAAGGAATTGAAAAAAGGTGGGGATGTCAGAGGGGGTTAGAATGTCATTCATACCTCTAAAGCTAGAGAGATGGAACAGGAGAGACATAAAAGATGCTGGTCCCTAAAAGAGCTTCTCCTGGATGTCACTGAAGGTACAAGCCTCAAACTGCAGAGGAAGCAGGGGATGGAGTCTGGGTCCTGCCTAGAAGTTGGTACTAATGGATTTCACAACAGATCACCCCCAAACTCTCCTATGTGTGATGTACTTCTGTTTCAGGGATACCAGGCACTGACAAAGTTGTACAGTCCTCAGCTCCCACACAGGAATGAGAAGCCATGAGCTCCTTGGAGAGACCTATAGCTCCCTGATATGGTATTGCTCGGCTATGACTGACAAGAGGCCCCAGCCTCTGGGGGAACAGTCAAGTCTGCAGAGTGCACTGTGTAGGCAGAGGCTGCTTGTTCATTTCCCAGCCACCCTATCCGAAATAATTACACTGAAACTATATTAATTACAACACTGCTTGGCCAATAGCTTAGGCTTCTTATGAACTAACTCTTACATCTTAAATTAACCCATTTCTATTATTCTGTGTATTACCACGAGGCTCATGGTTTACCTGGAAGGTTCCAAGGCATCTGTCTCCTTGGGCAGCTACATGGCATCTCTCTAACTCTGCCTACTTTCCTCCTCTATCTGCTTGAAATTCCTGTCTTACTCTATTCTGCCCTGCCGTAAGCCAAAGAAGCGTTATTCATTAACTAATAAAAGCAACACATCTACAGAAGGATTTCCCACACAAGCCCGGGAGGGCTGAAGAGTCAGTCTTGGTCCCTAAAAACAGTCAGTATATACCTTATGTCCCCTCAGGCCTCTGATGAGCTGCTCAGGGACATCCTACAAGATGTCCTTTACACACGTCTTGGCATGTGTGAGCCCAAACACATACACACACATATATGCACACACACACCATATATTTAATATATATCATTAATATATATTAATTTAAAGAAAATAAAGAGAACCACAACAATGGGCCAGAAAGATGGCTTAGTAGATTCTTACTGTACAATCCTGATGACCTAAAATTCCATCCCTGGGGGCCACGTTAAAGAAGAAAGAAAGGAAGAGGGGAGGAAGGGAAGGAGGGAGAGATGGAGGGAGAAAGGAAGGAAAGAAGGAGGGAAGGAAAAAAGGCTAGATGCAGTGGTGTACATATGTAATCCCACTCTCCTAGTCAAGATGGGACGCAGAGACAAGAGAATCTACCAGAAACTCATAGTTCAGCTAATCTGAATTTGCAACAGTAGTAAGCAACAAGAAATATCCTGCCACTGGGTGGTGGTGGTGCTAGCACTTGGGAGGCAGATGCAAGTTGATCTCTGTGTGTTTGAAGCCAGTTTGGTCTACAAAGCAAGTTTCAGGACAGTTAGGGTTACACAGTGAAACCCTTTCCCAAAAACAACAGAAAGAAAGGAAGGAAGGAAGGAAGGAAGGAAGGAAGGAAGGAAGGAAGGAAGGAAGGAAGGAAGGAAGGAAGGAAAAGAAGGAAGACCCTGCAAAACAAGACCACCACACATTCATCAAGGAACACATACAAAATACATAAATATTGAAAAGGACCATAAAAGTGACCTACAGTGCCGGGCGGTAGTGGCACACACCTTTAATCCCAGCACTCAGGAGGCAGAGGCAGGCCTCTGTGAGTTGGAAGCCATCCTGGTCTACAGAACGAGTTCCAGGACAGGCTCTAAAAGCTACACAGAGAAAGCCTGTCTCAGAAAAAAAAAAAAAAAAAAAAAAAATAAGCGGCCTACAGTTAGTATGCAACACTCACTAAGGTAGGAGAACCAGGAGTTCGAGGCCAACCTAGACTACAAATTGAAGTCCTGGGTACTGGGAAGGAGTGTGTGAATGGGTAGTGAATCACAAAACTCCACCAACAAGCAAACTTCAGTTAGGAATCAAATCACGAATTAATTTGGAAAAGAACCTCTCACAGCAAACCCAACGGCTTTGCTGCTGGCAGGCTCACAGCAAGCTCGGAAGTGGCCGCTTCTGACTCCAGGGCCCGAAGCTGGTCCAGAGGGCGCTGCCTCACCACTGCATGAGGATCAGGCTGCAGGAACTGTGGTGCACCTATGGTACAGACACAGAAGGTCCTCTGTGCTAGCCGATACCTTCGAGAAAACCAAAGTGGCCCCCTGGTCATCATCCCATAAACACAGCATTCAGTATTATAAGTAAACTAGGCAGGATTTAAAGTCTGTGAGAGAGGCCTGCGGTGGTAGCCCACATCTTTGTAATCCCGGAACTCAGAGACTGAGGCATAAGGATTACTCTAAATTTGAAACTAGCCTGAGAAACATAATAAATTCCAGGCCAAGCTGAGCTAAAGTGAGACACTGTTTTTAAAAGAAAGGGTACACAGCACAATTGATTCATAACATAACCTAAGGTTCAGGGAACAACATTGAAGAGGGGACAGAAAGACTACACTTGCCAGAAGCCCAGAAAATCTGCTCCATTGTGTCTTCCAGCTATGACAGGGAGGCTACATTCATGAAATCTCAACAATATGGCTGCCTAAACAAAACCTGAACAATGATGCCAGTTGCTATGCCAAGACAGATGGGGGAACCTCAAGGGGTTCCACCCCCATATGAAGAGCGACAGGGGCAATTAAGAGAGAATGGAGAATACTGAGAGCAGAAGAGTTCATGTTCCTTTAGGGATAAGCCCCTCACTGGTTATCCAATACCAACTGGTCAGTCCTAACATCATGTATATGCAAGCAACACCAAAGGGACTCAGCAGGTTATGTTTATATATTTATTTACATATATATACATATGGAACAATGATTATTATTGAATAATAATTGGAGAAAAAGAGCCATCAAGTTAAGAGGTGTTGGGGCCACAGCGGTCCTTGTATTTACAGAGAAGCACTAAGAGAACCAGGAATGTTAATCACGCAGGGGTGTCTCCTCAGTGGAGGAGATAAAATCAAAAGCCTGTCCCATCCAGAAAGCTGAGAGTGGAGGCTGTTAACGACATAGTGACTTTTGGCTATCTGTAGTATGGATAGACGTCACCCTAATTCCCCAGAATGATTACCCCAGACTCTTCCCTCCCTAAACCATTCCCCATCCTGAGGGGAGATGTCACAAGTACTTTATGGCCTGCTGACCTCTACACTATAGGTCAGAGATCACACTAGATCCTAGGCCTTTTAGCTATAAAAGCCACCCTCATGGTCACATGCACTTTGTAAGAGTCTCTACGTAGTCACACCTTAAGCTTTATTGGACATCTGGAATTGGACTGATTGTTGCCTGAAAACCTTTTCCCAAGTTGTACTGCGTTTTAAATATGCTGACAGTGAACCGCCTAGTACTAGATTTCCCAAAGTCTGATCCAGGTTGACGAAGTCAATCTCCACAAGGTTTTCATTCTCATCTCTTCAAATGGTTCACCTCCCTGTGTGACCCCTGTAGCAATCCCCTCAGAGAGGGATGGGGGAGAGGATAAAAGATATCATGATAGTTTAATCAAACATTCTAAAAAGAGTTGGGATGAAGAGATGACCCAATGGATAAACCGAATTGTCTGCCGAGCAAGTATGAGGACACAAGCTGCATCCCCAGCACCCGTGTAAAACTCCAGGTGTAGAGCGCACATCTATAGTCCCAGTGCTGCAAGGGCAGAGAGCAGATCCCTGACGCTCACTCAGCAGTCTAACCAAACTGGTGAACGCTAGGTTCAGTGAGACCTCGGGTTTTGTTGTTGTTGTTGTTGTTTTGTTTTGTTTTGTTTGTTTGCTAGGCTGGTTGGTTTTTCGAGACAGGGTTTCTCTGTAGCTTTGGAGACTGTCCTGGAACTAGCTCTTGTAGACCAGATTGGCCTCAAACTCACAAAGATCTGCCTGTCTCTGCCTCCCAAGTCCTGGAATTAAAGGCATGTACCACCACCGCCCAGCGAGACCCTGTCTTAAAATATAAGGTGGAGCATGAGAGAGAAAGACACCCTGTAAAGGTTGACCTTCCACATACATGCATACATATTCACTCATGCATCTACATACATGTACACACATACACAGACACACACATACAGAGACTATATGGGAAGATGCACCTAGATCTTGTGCAAACACTGTACCATGTAATGTGTTAGAACTGATGCTGGTGGTGGTGCTCAGTTGGTAGAGAGCTTGCCTTGCATCCACAACATCTAGAGCTCTAACTCTAGCACTGCATAAAACATTTATGGTGGCACATGCCAATAATCTTAGCAGTCAAAAGGTAGACACAGAGGGACCGAAGTTCAGATCATCCTTGGCTACATAGAAGGCCAGCCTGGGACACTTGAGACCCTGTCAAGAAGGAAAAAAGAAGAATTGAGTATCCATGGTTTGGGGATTATCCTGGGTCCTACCTAGAAGTCACACCCTCAGCTCAGATTCTAATTCCTATGGATAACAAGAGACAGTGACATTTCAGAAGTCTCTGACAACTAGAATCTGGGGACTCTTCCTCCACACCTTTGCACAAGGCCATGGGTTTCAGGATGTTGCCACCGCGGCTGCATCAACATGCCCCACTAGAACATTTCCCCACAGTGAGGACCCAGGTTCCAGGCAGGGCCTCTTCTGCCAGCTATGCCACCTTAGGCCAGGCAGTCAGCGACTTCACCTCTGACCTCAGCTTCCTCATCTGAGGACAGCACCGGGGCTGCCCACCCTTCTCAGCAGGGGTGTTGTCAGTTTCAGCCATAAGGGATCAACAGCTTTGTGTAAGCTCTCTGGCACAGTGCCCAGCACCACCCTCATGGATGACAAGGACCTCAAGAACGTTCTGGTCCATCATGAGGAAGCATGTGGCATTTCCTCGTTGTGAACTTGCTACAGAAATCCTTCTCTTCTGCCCTGGCCCTGTGACACCCACAAGTCTCTCTAGTTGAGGAAATGTTCAGCATCCACAGGGCAGCAAAGGACTTACTTGGCCCTCACAGCAGTGGAGCCCGTGACCATGTGTCATCTCACTGTCCCCATAGCCCAGCTGGTCCTGGGCCCCCTGCCTTCCATCCTGGGGTCTGTGCCAGGACATAGTCCTCAACCCCAGAAAGACTGGCCTATTCTCTGTACCTCCTGTGTGCGAGGATAAAGAGCTGGTCTGAATTTGGTGAAGAGGGAAAACCAAACTTCTGAAGCAAAGGGTGTGGTGACTGAGCTCCTCAATAATGGCAAAGTAAACGGTGAGCTAAGGCCAAGGTCAAGCCAACCTGTATTTCTCCGTAACCCAAGGCTGCTATTTTGCTGGATACTGAGGTGGGGGGGGGGGGGCAGGAAAGGCACTGCCATGATGAACAGGGCAGGCCTCCTTCCAATGACGAGGGCTGGCAAATGCAGGCCACTCCAGCAAGGCACAGTACTGGAGACACTAGAGCCCAGAGAGGCTAGAAATTCTCCCCTTGGCAAGGAGGGAAGTCACGGGGATATCTGAGCTGGAGGCTGTTGAAAGCTAGGTTGTTTTTCTGAAATAAAAACCAGAGGCAGGAAGTCTAGGCTGAGCAAATGAGGTGGGAGGGGATTTTTGAAGGGAGTAGGCTCAAGAGGTGAGCAGCAGAAAAGATGGGATCCGCTTGCCCCAGTCCATAGAGAGGTCGGGGTTCCAACATTATCTCTGGAGCAGGGGTGAGCCCTGCAGGGCTTTTAATCCCAGAAAGGGAATGTTCGCCTTTGCTTTTGCAAGACTGGGCTAAGCAGAACAGAAGGATCCTGGGACCCTGGTAGTGTCCCCATGATGACTGAGACCCCTTAGGTACGTCTGGTGAAGCCATTGGGATCCTGATTCCTTCATGGGCCGCTCAGATTCCTGCCTACTGCCCATCTGCTGGTCCGCATAGACATGCTAGCTCTTTTAGAAAGGCACCGAAGGGACCTTCATCAGAGAGGGAAATTGCCTAGCTTTTCACCTGTGAAGGCTTCTTTTGACTTCCCAGTTAGTGTGTCCTAGGTTTGTCCTTTGTATCCACCCATAGCCCAGGCTGCCAACTGGACTTCCACTGGGCTGTGTCTGTTCCTCTTGCCTTGCAGACTACAGCAAGTGAATCTAGAATTCTCACCCCTAGGCTCTGCAGCCGGACTACTTACTCAGGTCTCCTCCTATGTGAAGCTGTGTCATTGTGATTGGTTTAATAAAAAAATTAAAAAAAAAAGTTAAACAGCCAACAACTAGGCAGGAGAGAATAGGCAGGACTTCCGGAGAGAGAGGAACTCTGGGAAGAAGAGAGGCAGAGAGACAACAGTGAGACATGGAGCAAGTAGGAGCTATAGACTGGGAGAGAGGTAAAAAGCCTCGTGGCAGAATGTAGATTAATAAAACGGGTCAAGGTTTTATGTTGTAAGAGCTGGTTAGGAATAAGCCTAAGCTAAAGGCCAAGCTTTCATAATTAACAATGAGTCTCTGCATCATTGTTTGGGGGCTGGCAGCTGACAATAGGTTTGCACAACCTCCCCTGAACAGGTGAGTGCCTGGTGACAGAGCAAGGTATCCAGAACCCCCATTTCCTCAGGAAGTCTCCCCAGGCCCAGGAGGCTGAGGCCTTTACCATGGCTTAGAAGTCATCTTTCTTCTCTTGTCACTACTGAAGCTGCTGGCTGTCACTTCTGCTGATCTGGGCCTCCCTGACTTTGCCAGCAGGCACCCAGCTGAGCTTAGACTAGGTAAAGTAGGCACAGCATACTGCTGGGTAATTGCTGATAGCCTGTACCAGGAACTGTGGTGTAGAGGGAACTGTGAGCAAAGGCATACTTAAAGAAGCTGCATTTGTTAAGGCACTGCCTAGAACTCCAGTGATTCTGGAAGGATCGGAATGCCTCAAGTCCAGAGCCTCACTGCAAATTATCTTGAGCTATCGTTAGCTCTCTTAAATGACCACTGATCTTACACCTTTGTAGGTGGCCTACCGACCTTGTTAATGTTAGATAAATCCTTGGAACATATAAACAGACCCTGGAGCTTCTTCACCTCAAAAATCGACGAATATCTTCAGGTAGCATCTGAGGCCTTTCTCGTTTTTCACTGTAACTCGCCTATCTGCTGTACCCATGAATACACTGCAAACGTCTGATATGACTTTCATTTGTTCTGTTATTATGAAAACTTCACAAAAATTGCTGCCACGCTAGAATGTTCTATTTGGGGTAACCTAAGCCTGCATTACCAGTTACCGCTCTCATTCGGCTTCATGAGGAAAGATGTGTGGAGAGACGTATGGGGGAAATGGGGCCTCAAATACTGTACCTCAGTACAGGAACAGAGCTCAAAGAGGCCAAAAGGGATGTGGCAGATATCCAAGGGGACACTGAGAAGGACAGAGTAGAGCCCTGGTCCCCAAGGGCCCTCAGGCCAAAGCAGGAACCAGACATTCCAAAGGGTAGGATAACCAGAGGAAAGTTAGCAGGCTGCAGTGGGCAGGAAGGAGAAGGGCCTCTAGCAGGGGACAAAGTCCGGAGGGAAGGTGAGCAAGCAAGCAATCAGGGGACTCAGGGCTTCCATTCACAACTGTCCCCTAACATTCCAGATTGTGAATCTCAACCTTTAGCATTACAGAAGAGAGGGATTCTGGGTGTCTGTCTAGACTACATGACCTCATGGATTTTTAAGAACTGATTTAAGGACATGCTCTCCGAGTGACAGTTGCTTCATCTAGAATGTACCGGACAGAATCTGGCTGAGTGGCGCTTTTGCAAATGTCAGAATTTCCTGCACAACTCTCAGAAAATCCCACACTTGTGCAACACTGGCTGTTTAGCCTCGAGAGCCTCTAAATCCATTTCCACCCAGTCTTAACCGGTTTGCAGTCCTGTGCTGTTCTTTCGGTAACTGGCTTCCAGGAACTATTTTGGGCTCTGGTTTCTCACTTAACATTATTCCATATGCACACTCTGACAGCACATTCATCATACACCTAACGAGCACAGGATGTTTAATGATCACCCAGGGGTTCCATCACGTACTCTGCTCCGCACTTCATTTAACAGTCACATGATGTTTAATGATCGCCCTGGACTTCCACCACAACAGTTTTAGTTGGTGATTATTTCCCTGAGCAAGCCTCACCTTCTTTGGGTCTCACTCTCTGCCCTACAAAGGAAAGTGATCTGTAAGCTCTAGTGTCCCTTGGACCCTAACGTACCAAATGTCTAAGGCTTCTTTGGAGGTGGCACCCTCAGCAGCTGTAACTGCAGAGGGGCAATTACTAGAAGGAAAAGAGTTCCACTACCTGCTGAGAAGTCCCTACAAGAGACAGAAAGGCATTTCTGGCAAAAAATATCATCCAAGCCTGGCTGGGTGATCAAGACTTCTTTAGTCTCAGTCCAGCTTCTGTGTGCCATGGGGAAAGGGGAGCTCTCACGTGTTGCCTCCTGTCCTCTCCCTCTCCCCCTGCCCTGTCTCCCAGAGCAAAACCACAGCCTCCCAGACTTCCCTGCCCCTCCGTGACAAAGCACTTTTGGAGCCCAACCCCTCTGGAAGAGCAAAGTGCTGAGTCACGGTGAACAAAAGTCTTCCACCACAGGCTTCTCCACCCCCACCTTCTGTCAGCAACAAGCTAGTATTCTACAGAACAGAGGGGCCTTCCTCTCCAGGCCTGCATTTGCTGTGTGGCTTCTGGCTCTGGGAGGCCACTGTTCAACTTGTTCTGGGCAGCTAGCCAAACTCCCTCCTCAAAGTCACGAGGAGTAGAGGCAACATGGGGGTTGGGGAGGCAGAGGCCTGATCAACAAACCTCTTAAGACCCGGCCACATCTTCAGAGTCTGGAGGCTTGGAGATGACAGTTCTGGCACCCAATGCTCCCAAAAGGTGGGAACCAGACCCAAGCAAGATGCTCACACACTTCTCATTTCCTTTCGAGACCTCCTCCCTTAGTGACCCTCTACAGTAGTACACAGTATCCCTGGTTTGCTCTGCTGTTTTCTGTAACTAGGGATGTATTTAACAAGCAAGGAGCTAATACTGATTCACAAAACTTAATGTAACAGCCCAAACTTCCTTTCCGTGAGGCTAACTTTATACTGTTCTGCTCACCTGGGAGTCTTAGAGCACAGCCAGTCCAAAACCAAGCTGACCTTTCCCAACAGCCTTTCCCCAAACTTGTGCTTCTTCTGTGTTTCCCTGGCACCACGCAGGGCTACAGCAATCCAGCTGCCCAGGCCTGAAAACTGGGGGACCTGGTACCCACACCCCACCTCCCAACCCACAAAAAATCCACAACCATTCAACTCATCTTATCTTCTTATCTGTCCATCTTATCTTCTGCACAGTCTCTCTGCTGCTTTCTGTCTCCTACGCTCATTAAAAACCATGGCAGCTGTCTCCCAACTGGTACCCAGCCCTCTGGCTTGACTGGAATCCAAGCTCTACACAAAATGCATCCATTTGTTCAAGCTCCAAGTCACAAGCACCTTGCAAAGAACTGAGTGTGCTAGAAATGCCTTCAGTCTACGGTAGTAGGGAAGTCAACCAAACAGTTCGTATAAGAGGAGTGGTTACAGATATCGCATAGACTGGAGCAGTGATACAATGGAGTCTGGATCGCTTGAGCCTAGGCTTTCAAGATTAGCCTAGACAATACAGTGAGACCATCTTTAAATGAAAAAAGAACTGGACCGCAGCAGGAGCACTTCAGTGGTAGAGGGCCTGGGCAGTCTGCCCCAGGTCTGGGTTCCATCCCCAAGACAGAAAACAGCATGTATTATACATACATATTCTGGCTCTTGATCTTCATCCTTTCTATGGACAACATATACCACCAGCCTAACACACCATTTCTATGTTAACTTTGTTTAAAATATCTTTAGCTAAACCCTTTTCATTTTTAAGCAGTCAAACCTGCCAACTTTTTGACAGATTCAAAAGAACATTCCCTACTCCAAATTTGGATAATCTCCTTAACAGTTTTCTTAAAACTTTATAGATTTCATCTTTAAGGGTTGCATTTTTAATTCATCTGAAAGGTATTTTTAACTACAGAATGATTCATTTTTTTCCGCATGATAATTGTGTCGACATTATTGGTTAAGCCCATTCTTCCCTGATTTGAAAAGCATGGCTTTAACTTATATCAAGTTCCTATATGTATATGGGTAGAAATAGTTTGATGCTGATCTCATCTTCCTGTGCCAGTACCATACTTTTTTAAAATATTTATTTATTATGTATACAATATTCTGTCTGTGTGTATGTCTGCCATACTTTTTTATATAATATATACAAATGTGTGTATGTGTATAAAATAGCGATCTCAAGTGGTCTTCCCTTATAGCTTTGTTTTCCTCCAATGTTTACCAGCTAGTCCAATGACTCCATTTGAACCTCAGAATCATACCCTAACCAAGGAAACACTGCGATTTTACATTCCAGACTGTTGAATTACAGGGTTAGAGCTGACATCGTAATATGGAGGTTGACTCTTCAGTAACTGTTTTTTTTTTTTTTTTTTTTTTTTT